>NC_054081.1:14166222-14378722 GCF_017562075.2 Anopheles merus | reverse complement strand
ATCCTGCCACTAGCAACAAAAATCCAGTACACGTCTTAATACTTTTGTCCGAAAATCGACACTCTTAGCCGGGCGCTGAGGTGCTAATCTGACCGCCCAGCGTTGGGCGGTATCAGCCTTCGACAGCTAAACCGCATCCGCTACATGGATCCTGCATAAGATCGTCGCCCGCAGGCAAAAGGAGGGGGCAAATAAAAACATCGAAAAGTAAGCCAACAAAGCCACACCGACCTACGGCGCTACGGGTACATGTTGGCACTAACAAAATCGGTCGCTCCCTGTCGCACGCTCTCGGGTCTTCCTGCTTTGCGGTAGCGTGGCAAATCGGTCCTGATCCTGATCCACTATCTGTTTGGGCCGACAGCGCTCACAAGCATGCTCTGGTTCGGGGTCGGTTTTGGTGTAACTTCCCTGCTTTACACTACATCGGGACCGTTTCTTTTTTTTCAACATTTACGCACCCGTATCCTAGAGGAGCTTACAACCACAACCCCAACAGCACACAGCTCGCACCGGGCCCCGTCTATGCCGTTTCAGTGTGAGCAGCTAACGATATCCTTCCTGGAGTCGACAGATCCAATCGGAGGCTGTTTTTTTGGGGGTGTGTACCTTTGTGTGAGTGTGTGTGTGTTTGTGTTCTACGAAAAGGCACAGGACATTTGGGCATGTTTCCTGTTCCTGGCTAGTATTTTTTGTTGTTACTGATGAGGGATTCTATGTGTGGATACATCAGTATGTATGTGTGAGTGTTTGTGTGTGTGGTTGGCTAATCCATGTGCTTAGTTACACCCTGACGGTTCGAGTTTTCGGGCTCAGCCAATGTGTTGTTCATTGGCTTCCCTTTGCTGGTACGTTCCGATATCTAAGTGTCGCAAAAAGAAAAAAACAACAACAACAGCATGCACTAGAATTGTCCTGCAGAGAGTGAAAACCTTAAAGTGATTTTTTGTTTAACTCAAAGTTAAAGGTAGTCTGATAACGAATTTCAAACCCCAAGGCCAATTATTTCGCAGAAAATACTATTTTGCCGAACAAATTGCATACATTTGGGCGTTTCAGCTGGCTGATGACATTATTTTTGCGTCACTTTACAGCAAAACGCTCTAGCCTTACTTAAGATACAATCATCAGTGTGATTACATAATTTCAGGCTTATATAATAATGAGAGTGTATAGAAAAATACAAAACCACATACTGGGATAAAAGAAATGTATTAAAAAGTTATGAAGCGAATTATAAAATACTCAAACTCAAACGGAACGAAAGAATAAGAGTGTAACAACAAAAAATCATCCATCGCCGCTCAATTTCCATTTCTAGCTAGTACTTTTTCCCCACTGTTTTTATTATAGTTGTACCCAATGGAGTGGAAATGCGGCAATGGGGCGAATTAACTCTAACCCCCTCGATTCAACCAGACGGACGGTGGCATCACTAATTGAACCCATTAGCGAAGTCTCGTGGTGCACTTTTTATGTGTACGTGCGTGCCAGAGCGATCGAGCAACTGGCCTTTACCGAGGGTTTTTGGAAACACATTTTCTGACCCTTTCCTTTACTCATTCTCTCTTTCCGTCTTTTTCGCTCTCTCCCGTTCGCTTCAAAACAAACCCCACCGGGCCCGATCATATTTCACATTCCTCCTGCGGGAGGGGGGGGTGGTGTAACGCAGTTTCATGGTTTCATGTCAACTCATGGATGCAAAGTTAGGCTCATTCGCGGTAGCAAGGGCAACGGCAAATGAGAAACTCTCCCATAAAGTGGTTAAGTGCTGCCTGTAACGGATCGGGTGATGTTTTTCGAGCTGGCGGGCCGGTTCGGTGGAGTCAGTGCGCGGTGTGCTTGAAGTGTTGCCTTGTTTGTGACAGTGATTGCGAATAATGTGTGTTTTGTAAGCTAAATAGTGAAGTTTTATTTTCTTTTGCAACTCCTCCCATGAGTTTTGAGCCTTCAGTATTTAAAAGCATTGCTAACCAGTGGACAACTTGTAGAGTGCATGTTGGTGCAGTTACAGTTTCAACTATTCGTTATGAATGGGGAATGTTAGCTTCGCTGTACTGTGAGCAAACCACTTTGATAGAATTTGATGTTCTTAACAAGTTTAAAGAGTGATTTTTTTATGTTTTCCAAAAACTTCCTGATTTTTCAATCGAATAAGTAATTTTCTTTCAAACGTTAATACAACAAAAAAAAGGTAATTTCTTTATCTATGCGACGATTTATCTATCTATGTTCTCTACCTAGATTACTTTAGCCTGAAAAATAAGTAAATAATCGCTGATTCGTCGCAAGCTCTAGGATAACTTATGAATGCTTGAACTTTTTTTGCTGAAGAAAAATTACTTTGTTTGTAAACCCTCACGATGTAACTATCATTTGTATTACTGTTTGAATTTTGAATCTATTTAATAATATTAAATAAAAATTCACAAAGCCCAAAATATGTTAATTAAGCATATCGATTAACAAATAGTTGTAGATAAGATCAATAAACAAGTTAGAAAACCGTAAACAATGGTTTTAATCCCAGGAACCTTATGTCAAGTTATAGCTTGTCAAAATGCTCTGTTATCCTCCACTTGTGCGCCTTAATCCACCTGAAACTCGTATGATGAATATTGTTCCACTGACAGGCTCCAAATTTCAGCTTTCTGACTATATATAGGCTTAAATTACAGTGCCCACCACAACTATATGGACAGTCGTTTTTCGCGATTTTTGGAAAATCCGTAAGAGATAGATAAAAACAGTGAATGTATGAGTTGTGCAGAATACTATTTCACATCTTAATATATTTTATCTTTTCATCTTTGAATATTGTATAATTTTAATAATTACTCGTATAAATCTCTTAAAACCTTAAAAAAGTTATGAAAACACTTCTTAAAAATCTTTAAAGCATACATTTCTATAAAACCTATTTAAAAAATGATGTTTAAATTTTTTAACGATATATAATTACATTAGTAAGCACAAAAAACCTGTTTTTTTTTTTCAAAGTGTCTTTATAGTTATTGTGGTACGACCATAAATTTGAATTTTTAGTAATAAGTCGTGTAAAATTGTTTAAAAAAACTTTAAATAAAATATAAAAAATGTAAAATAATATTCTGCACGGCTCATAAATTCACTGTTTTTATCTATCTCTTACGGTTTTCCACAAATTGTGAAAAACGACTGTTTATACTAGTTGTGCTAGGCGCTGTATAATGTTAATGTTGGAAAAAATTGATACGTTACATACATTTAGGCGTTAGTGATGGCCAACTTTTCAATTGATTTATTTTTAACAAGACATTCCTATCACATACAAAAACAGTTTATTAAAAACCCTTAAATGTATTGCCTATCAACGGTTCTACTTCAATAGTGAAATGGTTTCGATGTAATGGACATTACACTGTCCTAAAATAAGCTCTCCAAAATTAAAAGCAACAGTAAGCACTGGCCGCAGCACTGTCAGTAATGAGTACGCAAATGCACCCACCGGTGACTGGTTTCAACGCATCAAGTGATGTTCTTGCTTACTGGCGCACCCACTCCAAACCCCTTCCCCGACGTGCACGGGATCGCATACACCGGGCTCGAATTGCAAGGCTTCCACACACCGCACCTTAATTGCTTAACAGCTCGTTACAACATTTTAATTAGCGCAAGCTACGCTCAGAGCACACCCCCCTGTGTCTAGTGGAATGTTTGGTTTTGATGGGTTTTTTTTTCAATCCCTCCGGACTCGTGCTTCCTATTTTAGTGCTGCACTGTAAACACTGTTTGGCTTTTGCATTTATTTATCGCACTTTACTTGATGTACCAGACCGAAAAGCGGACACCAGGCTGGATACGTTCAATCGAAAATACGTGCACTTTACGTGGTGTATGTGCGTGAATGTGTGTATGTGTGTGTTTTAATGAGTCCAAAATGTGCTGCTCAAACAGAAGAAGCCAATTATCGCATGGTAAACTATTTTTAACCTTATAATTAGCAGATGTTCATTCGGTGCAGGTTTTTACACCACCTCACCGGAAAACGGCCCACCACTGAAACTCTGCATCTGAGCCAGGTAACTTGAGTAGCCTTTTTTCGTATGGCAAAAAATCTCCCCTCATTGCCCGTCACCCTTCCTTCCCAGCGCTACATTTGCATCTCATTTGAAGTCTGCTTCCTGTAAGAACTCAACTGGAAATGGAGAAGGAAGCATTATTTTTTTGTTTTATTTTTACGTTGCTTCAGTGCCGTGATTCGGAGAAGCAAGCAACGCATGTTTTCCGTCGGGCTAAGGAACAGGCAGGAGAATGCGTAGGTAGCTCGAGAGAGAGGAAGGGTGGAATGCGTCGGAGGAAGAGAAATACTAATATAAAAAAAATCCCATCCCTTACCATGCCGGTAAACAGCATTCGCAAACTCATCGCCCCACACTGCCGGACGGCGCAGCGAGATGGCTCCGGCTACAGATTGCCGTCTTAGAGGCGCATCCGTTACCGGGAACCGGCGAAGTGCGAAATAGACTTTACCCGCCTTTCCGCTGCAGCCGTCCCCATGAAGCAGCGAAGGGCCGAGGTGGAGCGGAGTTTTGTGTGATGAGTTTGCCTGACGCTGCCGCCCGGTTGGGGATGATTTTTTAATAAGCCTTGTTTTTGAGTGCATCATGCACGGACTCTTGCACACGCTTATGTATCGTTAATTCCCGTGCCATCATGCCTGGGAGTAAAAAACAAAACAAAACAAAAATCCACTGTGCGCCCGTAAATGTATGCAATAGTTAAGCGACCGTTCAAAACATAAATCGTTCATTCGAAAACCGAAATTTGAAATCGCTTCGCCACAATAACCTCCAGCCGGGGTATCGAAATCGCCGGCGCTGTATAAACGCCAACATACAAAAACGACGCGCAAGTGTGTTGCATAAATTTGGGCGCTCCCGAGCCCGGTGCGATGGAAAGCAGTGCGCTTTGTTTCGATTATATCTCGTCCCTGCCACCCCACTGTGTGCTCCTCGTCAACTCGTTTGCAATCTACACTGCGATCAATTACGAGGAAAAAAAACAAGGGGATGAAAAGGTTCCCTCCTGTGTATTTTCTTTCTCGTTTTTTCTTTCATCCAGATTTTCCAGCATTGGCGGCAAACATACACACACACATCTTCTGTCCGGGCACCACTGTCAATCTTTTTTTTTATTGCAGAGCCAGCAGTGAAAGCTCACGGCGCGTGGTAGTAAAAAACAAAGACAAAAAACAGGCGTGTAAGCCTACGCTCAGAGCGGCCGGAGCCCAAGATGAGTTGTTACAGCAGCATGCTGGCCGCGCGACGGGTTCTTCCTCCAGCGCCGATGGTCGCCGAATCGTTTGCTGCAGCCGAAGCGTGCGGAAGCACTCGTGCAACTATCGTTGTGCGAGCTGTTTCTTTTTGTTGCGATGCTGTGTTCCGTTGCCGCCAGCTGACCAAACTGGCACGGTGTGCTGTAGCTTCTGGAATGGTTGAAGTTGGGTTTAATGAAGCTTGTTGTTTCCTGCCGCTCTCCGCTCGCCCGTTCGGTTCCGTCTTTCCATGGAAAGCTTTACGCAACGCTGCCAACATATCATTCCGTATCATGGTGATTTGGTTTTACGTTTCGTGCCCGTGCCGGCCTCCCTGCCCGGCCGCGCTTTGGGTGCGCTTTTGCGAATCTCGAACGCATTCAGGATGTGTTTCAAATTTCTACGAACCGTCGCTGAGCGTGTGTATCTTTATTTCTTTGATTTTTCGTGCTTTTTTTGTTTTGTTTTGTTTTGGCTGCTTCCCGTTGTGCGTCGGAGCGAGCGAAAATGTATCAGAATTCTTGCAGGAAAGTTAATAATAGCCACCGCGTTGGCATGATGACACTGTTCGCCTTATTTTGTCACCGGGCCCCGTTGTTGAGACGGTTGGAATTTGGTCCACCGTAACATGAGCGAAAAGGGCAAGCCTCTGTGTCCGGGAAGAAGTTTTGTCTGGCTTGATTCTGTTTGTTTTCGCTTCGCAGTGTAAAAATGGAATTTTTAAAACAATCCTACTGTGGAGCCGTGTGGGTTTGAGCATCCAAATGGCACATCATCCCTTGCCTAACTGTTGTGACGAACGTTGATGGGGAATGTAGATTGAGAAAATCTTTCATGCAATGCGTTTTTTTATTTGACTTTGGTCCCATGCAGTGAACATATCTTGCCCACGGATGAGAAGCTGTCGATATCAGCAAGCAGGAGATGGGGGCAGTGAGTTTTCACATCCCACGCGGTAGCAGTGTTTTGTAATGAAGCGCTCTCTTCCGCTTTGCAGTGGCGCGCTGTGCGCCAAGTCATTATACGTTTTTTTATTGTTCTTCCCTTTCCAGTTTCGCGTGAGGATGTGGATGGTGTGAAAATAAAACCATTGTATAAATACTGCATGCAACGGAGGGAGGGTGGAAGAAATGGTAAAGGACGTTCCGGTTTTACGAGGGCACACGTTGTCAGCAGCAACAGGAGCAACCTCAACAGCGATTGGTGCCTTTCCATCCATCAGAGGGGTTACTTCGTTGTGGTCAACAGAAGACGACACATGACAAAGAAGAAAAAAAGAAACAGAGAGAGAGAGAGAGAGAGAGAGAGAGAGAGAGAGAGAGAGAGAGAGAGAGAGAGAAACAGGAAGATAAATAATTGTGCGGGTAAGGAATAAAACAAGTCACCGCATCGCAGTTTAAGTGGATATCAGTGCGCCGCCCTAACCGTTAATCAAGCTGCATTATAAAACAGAATAGCTTTCCCTTTTGTTTCACCTTCGGACACTGGGCGGTAGCGGACACACTGGGCGCAAGAGGGGCGAGTGATAATGATTACCATCTTGGGATTTAATCGCCAGCCATCGCACGGAAGCAGCAACGGTTCGTGAGCTGCTGCGCAAGGCAAGCGGCTGGTACTAATGCGATGGACGGATGGTGTCGGGGCAGATCAGTGTGGGTCGTAAATCTTCAGTCGTAGTGTGACCGTCCATTGCTGGAAGGCATATAAAAGTGAATTAATCAGACCCACCCTACCTTTAGGGTGAAGGATTTTTTTCCCTCGCGCAACAGTCTAGAGGGCTCCTGTTCCCACGCAACAAGGACTATTTGCGAGCGTGTTATTTGCCGTCACTACATTGGTTTGCCCATTTGGAACGATTCTGTGCTCATTAAGAATTGCTTAATTTCCTGCTAAGCTCATCCTGCCAGTAACTCAGCAGTAAGTTGCGTGCTGGATTTGGTTAATCCTTATGGAGTCCTTTTATTTTTCAATTTACCTGTTTACATTTTTGTGATTTTTATACCATTTTATTTCAGTTTTTAAACCCAAACCTGGAAATCATTTTCAATGGCTCGCCTATGCCGTATCCTTTCCTTCTATGTGAGAAACTTGAGCGCATAAACCTAAAATCAATTACAATCACTGCCCAATGTTCCGTGCTCTAATGGCACTGGAACCAACTACCGAAACGGTTCGTGATGATACTAAAAACCATAACGTATCACTTCCCATCAAGCTTGATCCTCACGCAAACGGATGGATTTGGAAATTTTAGAACAAAAAAATCATAATAAATTATCCTGAGCGCAGGCAGCGTGAGCAGAGTATAGCACACATGCACACAAAAAAGGCCCGGAAATTTGAGACGTAAAACGTTTTTACGGTGACCCGATTGTAAACAGTATAAATTACCATCCAACGAATAACGTCGAACCTTTCCGGGGTCCCGGATCGATGCCAGCAAGCAGCGGAAGAATGCAATAGGATGCAAAAACACACATACACAGCCTCGCACACCAGCACATCAATACAAATCGCTTTAGATGGAGAGGGAATCGCAACCGAAGGGAGGGCCGTACAAGACATGATGCAAAAAAAAAATCATCGACAGACGCAAGGACTCACTTTTAAATATATGCAAATGGTTGTTTGAATCGTTATATGGTTTGTGCTGATGAAGCCTGCTGTTTTTGTATTTGTTTTTAAAATGTTGACTGAGCAAAGCTTGAGCTTGCCGAGCTGAAAGGCAAGAAAAATAGAGGAGCAATTGATTGTATTCACAACAAAGTAAATAAAAACATCTAAACTATAATATCATTTAAAGCTCAGCGCAATCAACATGCAATTCATAGTGAATTAAAATATTCAGCACGGAGGCACTAAATTGATATTGCTGCTGAAACACCCACTATCGGAACCACCTTGGTGGTGTAGTGGTGAGCTAACAGGTTAGCGACTCAATCAGCCTTGGTTCAAACCTCCAAACACGTCACTTAGAAATGGTTTTGCTGTAATCAATGTTATCGGCGCATTGTTAATCAGGGCATTTTGAAGAAGGAAGTTGTTTACATCATATGAGTGTTTTATATATAAAAAAAAGAAAAAATGGCGTTACTTTACTTGAACTTATGTGTCCTCAAATTCGCTTCAAAATTGCCCAAGCCACACTCTCGTGTATTTTTTTACATTGTACAATGCACTCTTGTCTAGCTTCTCTACTTTTCTCTCCTCCTACTTTACTCTATGAGGCTTAACGAAACAAAATGGACGGCTAGACACCGGTCGTCGTCGGTGGCGTCCTGTAAGCGTAATGTCAAACTTAATCAGCTTTCTGTCGCAGGCGCCAAGGTAAACCGCTCCTCGTTCGGTCGTTTGCGACGGTCCAATGGATTATGACACGAGCATATCTATGACCTGCACACGAACACACACACATACACCTTAATGTATTCCTCTTTGTGTATGTGTGTTTGTGTGTGCGTTTTATGAATGTTTGCATACAGAATAACAATAGAAGCATTCAGACGCCGGCCCCACCAAGGCAATGCTCAACCTACCCACAGAAGCCTTTGTGCCACTGTGTGTGTGTGTGAGTGTATGAGAAATTGTACGCTCATTTTTCTACCTACCCGTGGCGGGGCTCTCATGAATAAAACCGCGTCAAGCTGGGTGACGAAATAAAACAGTAACAAAAAAAAATGTCGAAAATGGTGCTTTCGATCTTCCCGTCAGCTTTGCACCGTTTCGCACCGATTAAGCGTGGCTGTGTGTTAGAAGGTACGAATGTGCGCTTGTGTGTATGTGTGTGTGTGCGCATATGTGATGTACACTATTCTTTATCTTCCGTTGATAGCGGTTTCACTGGCGGAGAAAACACCAAAAAAAAGAAGAAACGGTATGCACACTTTAAGCGCAAAGCAAGAGCAAACGATAATAACACGGCTGGGACGCCACAGGAATGAGGTTTGTCGCTGTGGCAGAGCGGAAACGGGGAGGGTAGGTTTAGTCATTCTCTCACACCGCTCGTCTGCCACTTGAACTTGAGGTTGCCAAAAGGTTGCCACGCTCGGTCGTCTTCTGCGTCATTGCAGCTGACACTCTCTGCTCTGTTGCTTTGGCCCATTGGGCGGGTGGCGTTTGTTTGTTTTTTCGTTCTGCACCGTTATTGTGCGCTGGCAATTTCCACCCCATTCACCGTTCCCTGCGCGATAAAGCGAGCAGCCAACCAATCCTTCAGACGCTCAAGACCAACACCGGCGCTCCGCCGTTTTCGCTGTGTGCAATGGTGCCACTGCATTGACAGTCAATTTCGATGCATGTATATTGCATCGGGCACAAGTGTGCACCGCAAGCGAACGCCCTTCCACTGCTGGATGAAGTCATTTCACTGCAGCCGAACGTTCGAGGTATTCTCTCACAAAAGATCGACACACAGACACACACACCTTGCTAGATTAATTAAAGAACAACATATTGCAACACCTCCCGGCTCGTAAAAACAATCGAAAGCATCCGAAGTGATGAAAATTCGGTACGCTTTAAAAAAACCCACTCACACACACAAAACATCGAACCAACGAAAAAAAAAAAAAGACTCAAATGGCTCATCGTCAAGAAAACATTGCGGAATGAGCATAAAACCAGAAACAAAACAAAACTGAGTTTGGTACTATTTCCCGCATTTTATATCGCCTTTTTCCACGTAGGCAAGCAACAACAGCACAAAGCAGCACGGTTTGACTTTAGTTACGGCTCGGCTGATGGCGCTTTTTTCGGGGTTTTGAAAGCAATTTCGATGCGATGTTAAAAGGGCACAGTTGCTGAGCAGAAAAGCTCATCATCCGCTTTCTATTTCCACCGCTCCCCCCTCGGAATAGTGGTTCCTTTTGTTCTCGTATTGTTATTGTGACGGGGTTTTTTTTTCGTTTGCTGCACGCTGCAGCACGGAATGCAGCTGTTTCTCTAATGCGCCCGCCGTCCCGTTCATCAGTTGCAGTTTCGCAGAATGCAATTTAATGGCACCGAACGGGCGAACGGCGCGCTGTTGGTGCAGGAGCGGGAAAGCAAGAGAGCGGCACAACACCCAGCAGGACTCTCTGCGCCGATGCCGCCGATAATGGTGCGGAATTTTTGTGTGGTTTTATTGTTCCGTTGCATTTCGTTGTCCTGCGGACCTAGCCGAGGGGGTGGTGGGGGGGGGGGCTGATAAAAGTTTTGAGCTGTCGTTTCGAAATGTCCACGGTCTGCGGTGGTTTTCTTTCTCCCTCTTTCTCTCCCGAGAACGCTGCAAGTAATTCCAGCCCGGGGATGATTTAACGACTCCTTTTTGGTTTTATATTTTAGAAAAAAAGGCACCTTTATTACTGCTTGTTAAAAGATCGAATGGGTATTGCGCCCTGGTGGTATGTTCGCTTACCTTCTCGCGCCCTGTCCACAGTAATGGAGTGGTTTGCACTCCGGGTTCTTGGAACGCTTCAGCGCCACAGTACCTGTCGGTTGATAATTACTTTGTGTAAACTCGCCCATCTCGCTCTTGATAATTACGGCCACGCAGCCTCCGCAGCCGCAACCGTTGACATAATTTCCCACCAAAGGGACACCCGTTTACTTAAGGGAGCAGATTAGAAAAAGGGACACCATTTTTCATCGGCAACCTTTCTTACTTAGGGCAGCAAAGCAACGGTAAAACCTCTCCAAAAAAAAAAACGCACTCATCTATTGGTCCTATTTGGACACGAACCATTGTGGAGATTTTCACTTCAAACGAAGCGCAACAGGAAAAGGCGGACTTTCTCGCAGTGAAGCGCTCATACTTCCAAAGAAATCCTTTTCTTAAGCGAAACGGGGTGGCCAAAATGAGGTGTTTTTGTTGTTGTTGTTGTTGTTGCTTCTACTTTCTTCTTTCGAGAAAATAAAAATCAGGCCAGCTTGTTTGATCCCGCTCCTTAAAAAAAACCTTCCACCCCATCCGCATCACTTCGAAAAGGGTCCTTGTTAGGGAGAAGTACAAATAGGAGATTTTATCTTTTTTGTTTTATTTTCTGCGCTTCGTTAAAGGCTCTTTTCGATCTAAATTTGTTCGTTCAAACAAGTTCTTTAATGTCTATTGATTGCTGTCGATTTCTTCATGGTTTTTAAATGGAATTTGAAACCCAACTGTGTGAATATTGCAGGGTAGTTGACATCTTTAGTTAACATAAAATACTCCTAAAATGAATAAAGAGATAGTTGCTAGCGTTTAAATGTAGCGTTATTAATTGAAAGACTTTATTTTTACCTTTTTGCTATTACTAGCTAAATTGGCCCGGTTACATGACTATGCAACAGATCTTACTGGACGCACACAGTTATTTGACAGATTGTGCTACTTTTGAGGAACAGGAAAGAAGAGTTAATGCTTAACGCGAACTTATAAACACTTTTATAAAGATTGATTTGTTACAAATTTATATCATGTTTACTTATATCCCAAATACATTTTTTTATTGACTTTTATTTATGTTCATTGCTTGGCCACGTTGAGTTACAGGAGCACTGATCATAACAGGCCAGCCACGACAGAAGCCTAAGCGTCCGAGAGGCGGTGCTCCAACTTAGCTAGGCTTAATAGAGTGCATCTATCGTCATATTAAGGAAGGAGAATAGAGTGACGATCCAGCGACCTACGAAATACAATCCTTGAAATCATCACTGGATCCTCTCAACCGTTTTGCCCACAGATACTTGAACAGAATACCAGATGATACAGGCATATTCCAATACGACAGACAAAAAGGATAGCGAAATTCAGAGGACATACGATAAATATAACCAAAACATTTGTTGGGCTCACTGATAACGTAGTTCGTATGTTCTTTAAAAGTGAGACTCTGATTAAATAAGACTCCCGGATTCTTAGACAAAGACTCACGGGGAAAAGGGGCATCCCAGAAACTATGAACGTGAGTGTTACATGTAAAGGATCGGAAGAAATATAAGACAGAGCATTTTTCAAGACACCTGACTAAGCCGTTAGAAGCACACCGTGAAGAGAATTTACAGAGCCAGGCTTGACTAGACAGTCAGTTGTAGAGGATAAATGAAAATAAACTTTTACGCCATCAACGTATAGCAAGAAGCCGCTAACAAGAAGGATATAAGTACAGTCATTGAGCAAAATAATTAGCAGTAAAGGACTAAGAACACTGCCTAGTTGAACAAAGACTGTAAACTTTAACAGTCGTCGACTCGTGAGACTTCAAAAAATGCCCATCATAGATTCAAGCCTCAGATGTACCGTTATCCCATAGCAAGGTTGAGTATTCGGCTCGGTGGCACTTATTAATTCTCGAAACCATGTGTATAGTCCTACATGACGACGCCATTATACATGCCTTCTATACTTATTAGTATCAAACAACGTGATAGTCAGTCTTTGCTTCTTGGTGAAATTCCTTCTTGCATGGGAATTAATCACATCTGATTTTGAAGGAGCCCGCAAGTTCGCGTATCCTGAGTTTTAGCCGTATCCCTTCAAATTTCCTGGGAGTTGATCATATCCCAATTCGTGCACCATTGAAGAGATAAGTTTTTGGTGCAAGTTTAGATCTAGTAACATCAGAACAGATTTTAGGATACTGGCTTTATAGATAGCTCTCTCGTTTTACATGCTAATCAGACGTTCAGTTGTTAATCATTTATGACCGAAATCATTTTTCGTCTTACTTGCGGTAACATCTTACTTGCGGTAACCTTAGCCGCTAATAGCATTGGTTATCCGGTATTAAATTGATGTTCCCATATTAAAACAGCCAGTCCTATGTTTGAGAAAACCGTGCCGAGATCCATACGGTGCATGAACCTATGCCCGTCATGTTATGTTTAGTGTTACCAAAAGACCGGCTCAAAATCAACCGAACGACCTCACATATTTTGTTGAATTGATTCCTATATAACATAGCCAGTTGGACTAAAATAATTGAATGTAATTGGTGTAAATTTAGGGATACAAATGCAAATGTATTGATTGGAGAAAATGTATGATTTCTTTACACAATTTTAATTTGAAACCCCGATTGAAAGCTAGATAGCACTTTCCTTGTTTCACCATGGCAATGGAGAAAAAGTAAAGGATGTAAACTTTGAGGATGTAGTTCATAGCAACCACGCCCTCGATGCCAAGCGCGTTTCTATGCAATTGCTAAGTTTTCCTACAGTGTTTCTGCTGAAGCGTAACGCTCCTTTTCGCGTTAGAATGTTTGTATACCAGATAGATACCATTTAATCTAATAATTTTCTAATCAATCATAATACATATAATTCATTGCGCTGTTTTGTCTATTTCCTCCATTTTTAATAGTTAATGTTATTTTAGGATAATAATTTACTAAATAAAGTATAATTTTTGCTTTGTCACAAATTATATCGTAGTTCCGACTAATAATAAGTTTGGTCTTTTTTTAATAAATACATTAAATGATCCACACGAATGAAATGATGCATCATTTGTCATTAATTTCTTGCGATTACAGTTTCTGTTGCTTTGTAGTAATCTTTTTTTTTTAGATACGAAATTTTACAACTTTTTGTTGTAATAAAGATCTTAAATACTTTGTCAACTCGTACAATGTTTATTTTTAAAGTGCTAGCATCTAGTGAAAGGTTTTGCGCTCGATTGAATGCTTCCGATTGTTATCCTAATACAGTATTTCCCTCCGCTTTTCTGAAGCCATTTGTGGAGAATTATTTCCCAAAGCCAACATTTTCCTCCCAGCAAAATGTGCTGTATTTGTATGTGTTTGTGTTTCTGTGTGTATTGCAAAGGGTGTAGCAAGGTCTCGGGCCTAGTGACAGGTACACCTTTGCCTTTGCCAAAATCCACCGGGCTTTTCTTTGCTTGCGATTTTGATTTGATTCTCCTGCAGCACCGCCGCCCACCATCACGAGTCGATTGATCCATTTTGCTTTGGGCCTTTCTCGTGCCCAGGTGACAGGTAAGCCAGCGGCTTGCCTTTCGGCCTGCTATTGAAAGGGATTTTGTGTTACAATGACAGCAAAAAGCAAAAAGCAAACAGTAGAAAAAAAAGAGAAGTAAATCTCGATCGTATTGCAGTGGAAGGCAAAGGTACATCCAGAAAGTTCGTTCGACCCTTTCAGCGCAACAGGTTCGTGGGTAACGAACGATAAATGCACACACAAACACACACACACCACACACCACATACACGTGCACGATTTTCCGAGATGGATTTGACACTTGATTGTGCTGTTCAATGTGAAGCCATTATAAAATGCTGCTAATTAACATCAACAAGCTGTTTGCATCGCTTTAGCGTAGTGAAAATAATGACCGAAGTAAACACACGGACTTGTGTTGCAAAAAAGGCTTCTTTATTTGCAGTACTGTGCAGATTTTTTTTTAATGACTGTAATAACACGCTCATTTGGTTTCTGGTTAGTGTTCTGCCCCTTTACAGGTGGACGAGCAGAAATGCAAAAAAGCACAAAAGCTTAGTGGAGCAACTGTTGCACTGCAAAAGCTACGCGAGGGGTTTGCAATCTGTTGAACATTGCATCGCCGCGCTCATCATAAAAAACGCACTTACTGACGGTGAAAAATAAAAGACTTAGTTCGCAGTAATAGTGTGTCAACTCGCTGTTGCTACTTCGAACCTCCACTCCAGCACTTACGCGAGCGAAGCGTTCCAGCAATCGAGCACTGATTGCTGGACAATTTCTCCCGCCGGTTTAGTGCGCAACCTGATGTCCTCCAAACGACCGCAACCCCGGGGCGACCGTCGGGACAGCGAGCTAGAGAGATGGAGAGAAAACTATGGGGGAGAGACTAGCAAATGGGGGAGCTAGCAGCCCGTGCCATATCGAATAACTGTCCGGGCCACGGTGAGCCGCTGATCGGGACGCTGATAATTAGCGAGACAGCGAGCGCTGGCAGGTGAAAAATTCACGTCACTCGGCGCATAGCCGACCGGTAGGAAAATTGTTCCACCCGGCTGCACCCGGCTGCTACTGCTGCTGCAGGATGAAAGATGAGCCACACACACATCCATCCCACGCTCCCATCGCACATTCACGCTCCAGTTGCCAGCTGCCGCTCCGGTTCGCCGTTTCCCTGCGCAGTTCCAGGAGCACTGCCTTCCTGTGCCATCGCGCGAAGCAGTGTCAGGGGTGGGCAAACCTTTTCCGTCAATCCTGGAAAGAAAAGGAAAAACAGAAATGAAACCACAACGCTTCCCTTGGCCGTTTTTCCGCTCGAGTGCCGAGATGAAACGGTCGAGCTCAAGGATAAATGACACATGAAGGCAAAAGTTTTGCTTAATGCTTCCCACGGCGACAATTGCAGCACAGGGACGGACAGATTACAGCGGGCACAGTGGTGGCCAGAAAAGTACGATCGGTTTCGTGCAGTTCAATATCATTCCAGTAAGAATTGTTTTTCTTATTGCAATCAGCTACTTGAGTTATATATTTTTGTTTGAATTAAAATTTAACTTTCTTTCTTTCTGAAACATGTTTGTCCTCATTCTGTCACGGAACATCGATCCTTTACTTATACGTATATTATTATTATTATTAATTTTCACACACTGTTCTCATCTGCGTCTTGTGCTGTATTTTGCGTCAGCTTACTGTTTCCTGTGGCAGCTTAATCTTCATTTTCCTGTACCAGCCGGGCGGGGGTTTATCACCTTCTCGGCTCGCCCTTTTATGACACAAAACTGGCACGGGAAAGAGCGAACGAGACGACGCGGGGATTCGGTGGGTGGAGAAGCTCTGAAAAAAAGACCACAAACACACACGCACACGCACGCACCCTTCGAGGACTAATCTGGCCTTTTATCTTCATTACAAATGAAAGCATTTAACGGGCTTACCGTACGCGCCCCTGTGCGGGCAAGCTGGTAGCACTTTCACGCTGATAGCGCACACTTTTCATTAGAGCTTTTCCCACCTCGAGCCTTCCTTTCCCGTCCCTACTTGCTGTGCAGGTTGGATGCGCGTGAGAAATACGATCCACACTATGTCTTTCTTGCAAAGTTTGCTGCGTAAAACAACAACAAAAAACCAACAGCGAATGCGAAATCCCACGCAACGCAAAAAGGTATTTTATTTAAGAAACAGTTCCCCAATGTTCACCCCCTTACTTCCCTGCTGCAGCCAGATTTTACTTTATGATTATGAAAAGCAACCAGACCAGGGGGGGCTGCCTACACTCCATCCTCCAAGGCAAACGAAACACCCTTTGCTCGGTTTTTTGCCCATTTTTTGAGTGTGGAGCTTTCGCGCGATTTTTCGGCCTGTGACGGCGCGCAAAAGGCGTGGCTGAGCCTTGTCACAACATCAAAAGCCCTTCGCTTGGTCTACCGCTGGCGCGCTAGGTCCGGTTGTGCTGATTGGCAAACGGGCATCCGTGCAGGACGAGCACACCTCTTTCGGGAAATATTTTACACGAGCACATAAAACGTTATAATTTACCACGAGCTCGCTGAAGTGGCGCCCTCACTTTGCTTTGCGAGAGTTTAAACTCCACGCATAATTTGTTCACCGTTTGCTTGCTCGCCTGGCAGGTATGTTGGTTTCGTACTAAATTATAGTTTATAGCTGCTCGCACAGCAATAATTCTGCGCCCGCTCCACAACTTCCCAGTGATTAAACACTTTCCACTTACGCTGCGGCCACTCGGCGCTTGTAGAGCTTGAAATTAATCTACCCAAAATGGCTGCTGCTAACTTTCATTCGCACCCGCTCTGCGCGGGCTTTCCAAGAAAACCTCATCGATAGCGTGATGGCAGGCAAGGTTCTGGGTTTTTTTTTCGATTTGCTTCCGCTCCAAACTTTTCGCATCTTCGCTCTTCCTTTTGCCGAACCGGCCCGAAGGCGCTGAGCGCCAATTAGTATCAATTAGTTTCCGGGGTTTTTGCTGTGCAAAGCTGAGGGGTGGCCGGCGATGCGGCAGCTGCTGGTTTGATGGAGGCGCCCAGCCCTCCGTGACTGTTCACAGTGGGCCCGCTGTACCGAAGATTGTGACGGGCGCTCCTTTAACCCATTTTTTGTCGTGCCGTTTGCCGATCCACCGCCTGGAGCCCGCTGGCAAGCTGGGAAAATTATGTCTTCGTTTCCCGGGGCACACAAGCGCACGTCCAGGTACAGTTGTATTCCGAATGAAAGCAGTGCACAATGGAAGCAGAACGGGATGAAAATGAGTTTTTTTTTTTTGATTTTAATGCCCGGAGTATTTTTGCTTTTTAATAGATGCAATAACATTTAGAAAGGCAAAAAAGACTTGCAAGCCCTGTGAATATCAAGGAAACACATGAAAAATGTTTAAAATCCATCACATTCAGGCAAATGAAAGGTGCATCTTTCAATGACAATTTTTCAACAAGTAATATTATTTAGTAATATTAGTATTTCAAAAAGCTTTACTTAACAGTGCTCAGAGTTGAAAATGTTTTAGAAAGGCTATTTAAAAACCTTTGAAAAGAATATCATGTTTAGAAAAGTATTTAATATTCACGAGAGTTATAGCAATTGCTATAGCAAAACACTATTAAAAATAAATAATAAGTCTATCTTTGTAAGAAGTATAAGCCATATTACATCGTCTGTGTACTATTTCTGAAGGGATATCATGAGTTTTTAGAACTAAAATCATATTTAAAAGAAGGCAAACATTAATTGAAAGATGATGAAGTCATGACTAAAATTATAGTTAGGTAAAATAAATTACAGCTGGATTGCTAAAATCGTTTGGAAGCTTTTTTATAGATGTAAAGGTCAAAAGGGTAAGATATACGTCGGTAAAATTGAATATTATGTTCAAACGATGCCAATTTCATTTTAATTACTTCTTTCTTTTTTAAAGTATTTTGACTTCCAAAGCAATTTCTATTTGAACGGTGTTTTTTATGATTTTGTTAGAAACTAACTAAAGCAAAATATTAATCTTCGGAAGGTCATTATTGTATCATAATTTTATTTACAAATGGGTTAAACTTAACATTTCTATCGTACTGTACAAAAAGGACAGCGAATTCACTGAATCAGAATAAGGAAACTGTTGGAAAAAAGTTAAGCTACAAAAATTTTGCTAATAATGTTAAATTTAACAAGTTTTAAGCATAAATTAAACAAATAAGAGACAAATGCTACAGGAGATTTCTTGCTACGAACAGTGAAACATGGGGAAAACGATAGAAACATATTGCAAGAGAATATGCTGATAAACTTCGCATCGCAAGGCTCGAATACAACTGCGAATAGAAATAATTTTAAAAAAAACAAGAAAACTCTGAAAGGTTGTTAAAAGTGTTAAAAACTATGGTAAGACCAGAAAAAATCCATATTAAGAGAAAAATTCGACGGTCTAAATAACAACTAAATAATTTCTTCGTCAACAGCATACACAAAATTAATTGAAATATGCCAGATGTTTCTGAACCAATTGAGTTGATATGTAAAGAGAAGCCAACTCAAATATTTATTTTCAAAAAATTGCATTACAAGCTCTAAAAAATATATGCTTCAGTTTAAAAAATAGAGCAGTTAGAGGAAAACTATAATATACAATAATAAAAAAATAAGTAATAAAGTTTCCAGGTGATAGGAGAAACATTATTAATTATTTATTTTATTATAAATAGAATATAATATGTAATTTCAATAGAAAATATTAAGATTTACTAACAATGTAATTTTATCCCGTTGTTTGTATGGGTAGTTTCAACTGTAAAGTGTTGGGAAAATTATGTTTTTAAAATCACTTATTCATTTGTGATTCATGTTTTATAGCAGAATTATCACTTTTTGCACGATTTTCAGCACTTGAGTTTACAATCTTTAACAAACTTTAAAAAAGATTTAAAAAATTTGCACAAAAATAACATTAACATAATTCAAACGAAATTGGTTTCTATTGTATTTGAACTACCTGTATTTGGATTACACACCACTAAATTTACTTTCCACTCATCTAATTGCAACAACGAAAAAAGTGTTCAGAAAATCATGTACTTATCATGTGAATGTAACTGCTCCTACTTTGAGCACGACTGTAGAAACTCACCAAGAGCGTCTCAACCTTTCCCGTTCCCGCCCACGAATAAGCGACGAAGGGAAGGGTTTGTAGAAAGGAAGAAGGCGCTTTGGAGTGGGCGATAAGGTACGTCATTGTGGAAGCTTTAAACACGAGTGTTCGTGTTCATTAAATTTCTCCCATCGCTTTTTCGCTATGGTTTCCCTCGCCCCCACTCACCGTTCCGTTTCGGAACTGGAACAAACGCAAACCCTGGACAAAAGCAGCCGGCTGGATCGCTTGCGAAGAAAACCCATAATCGCTCATAAAAGCCCCTCCTTATGCTCGCTGTGCCGAGCCAACCATGCTGCCTACCCCTTCGCTATTGCCGCACTTTAAACGCAAAACTACTCCGCTCCAGTTTTGGGGGCTTTATTAGCTTTCGGTCGGTGGGCGCCAGGTGGCCAGCACCGTGCACTTCCGGTTATTATCAGGCGCGCGGGAAAACCGAGGGCAGCAAAGCGATACCAGGAATTGCTTTTAATAAAGATAAATTGAGGAGAAATTAAGATACGAGACGAGTGCCAAGCCGGGAGGAATGGAGGACAAAGACGCTACGCCCGGGCGCAGGGTTTCGCCTTTTCGTTTTGCTCCTTGGCCCTCCCAACCCAATGTGCACGGCACTAGCTTTAACCAGATGCTGTCCAGGTGGTTCGCTTTTTCCGCACAGTCCGGCAGACCGTAAGAGTGGGTTTGTTTTCCTTTCCGCTTTTGATTTTGATTGCGGTGCTGTTGTGGTACACTATTCCATCGGGCTTAGCGGTTCGCAAGGACGCTCAAACGAGAGGCACACAGACCTACACATGCGAGATATTGTTGATCCAGTAGTATCGCATCGCGTATGTGACCACTGCACGACTGTTGGCTAACCAGCTTGCCAGCACAGTCGGTCCATCCCGTCCCACAGCCCCTTCGCCGAGCTCCGATTGCTAATGATACAAACAAGGATGAGTACCCGGCACGCCTTCACCAAAACACACACTTTCGTCCTTCCTCGCTCACCACTATTATGTGTTTTTATCAGAGTTCTTCCGTCCTTGTCTTCCCCCTCCCCCATTCATCCCCAGCCACAGCCCCCTCAATAACAGCTCAGTTTCGGCTACCGGGCAGCTTATTTACCGGAAACCATTTTCATTATCCAACTAACGCTGCTTCATGAAGCGCAGCGGCAGGACAAACAGCAACGCCCGAGCTGGCTGTGTACGGCACCAGTTTATTATGTTTATGGGAGCTTTTTTCTCTCTATTTGTCTCTCGCTCTGTTGATCTCTCTCTCTCTCTCTATCTCTCTCTCTTTCTCTCTCTCTCTCTCTCTCTCTCTCTCTCTCTCTCTTTCTCTCTCTCTCTCTGTCGGTTGCTTTTCGAAACAGTGGGCCTGTGTGACACGCCATTGGTCGGGTTGTTAGTCAGCTTGGAAGCAAAACAACGCCGTCCCGTCAGGTCGGGCCTGTTTGTTTGGAATGCAATTTTGCCGCTGCTGCTGGGCAGTGAAACCGGTCCGGGCGCCGATTCATTTAGCGCCTAAATGTAGGCTTCCGGTGGAGCATTTCTATTCCTAGCTGCTGGGGGTTGGTGGCCGTGGTGCCCAAACACTTGCCGCAATGCCAATGGTTTATTATTCTCCTTAGTTTGGTTTTAAGAATAACGGAACCAAAGGTTAAAATAGGAATGACAAAATTAGCTTAGTCAAAATAGGATTTAAATCAAGAATCAGAAAAGTGCAGAAGGCTCATGCAGTAATGTGTAAATAATTTTTTTTATTCAGTAGGGACGGAATGTAAATAAATGTAAATAAGTGTAAATAAATTTACCAATAATGAAAAGAAACAATCAAAACTATTTCAGTTTTCAAACAAAACAAACAAAACAAACAAAACAAACAAAACAAACAAAACAAACAAAACAAACAAAACAAACAAAACAAACAAAACAAACAAAACAAACAAAACAAACAAAACAAACAAAACAAACAAAACAAACAAAACAAACAAAACAAACAAAACAAACAAAAACAAAAAAACAAACAAAACAAACAAACAAACAAACAAACAAAACAAACAAAACAAACAAAACAAAACAAACAAACAAAACAAACAAAACAAACAAAACAAACAAACAAACAAAACAAACAAAACAAACAAAACAAACAAACAAACAAACAAACAAAACAAACAAAACAAACAAAACAAACAAAACAAACAAAACAAACAAAACAAACAAAACAAACAAAACAACAAAACAAACAAAACAACAAAACAAACAAAACAAACAAAACAAACAAAACAAACAAAACAACAAACAAACAAAACAAACAAAACAACAAAACAAAACAAACAAACAAACAAACAAAACAAACAAAACAAACAAAACAAACAACACGCATACATTTACAAAAGGAGTAGAGAAAAACAAATTCTGATAGCGTCACAAAAGAAACAAATAAATAGGCATACGCATGTGATGATCAATCAAATCTATACAAGAGCATCAGTGGGAAAGAAAAGTGATAAGTGATGGAGTGATGGTTAGAAGTGAACTCAAGTATCAATTAAGTATATGTGTAATATTTCTCGCAGTATGTGTAATATTTCTCCCAACCCATCAATTACAATCACTTCATATACTACATGAAAGTGAATGCAAGCAATCATGCTGAAATGCTCTCAACTAGGTGCAGTCCCGACCGTGTGGTATAGTCCTTCGAACCGGATCAATCTTGTGCTGGACGTCCAAAGCAAAGAAAGCCTTTATTTCGTTCATTTGCGTGTGTTTCACTCCTCTCGACTTTGGTCCAAAATTTCAATCACGACCGTGCATCATAAACACAAACCCCGGCAAACGGCAAGCTGCTCATCGCTAGGATTGTCCACGGCAAAGTGAAGTCATTCCGGCTCACCCAATCTCCCGGTACAGGGACCGACCCGCTTCGAGATTCCAGCGTCGGTAATTGAAACTGCTTACTTGATGGGACGCTCGTAAGTGCACCGTACTTGATGAGTTCCTGGGCAGCTAGCGAGCGTCCGTGTACGTCCGGTGTCAGTTTATGGGGCAGTAAAAACTTCGTCCCGTACATTCTGCACTCGTGCCCGCCCTGCCGGGAGGACCCAAACGAAACTCTTTCCAGCTGGAACACTAGTTAAGCAAGGCCAGCAATGGAGTGACAAAATGTCACTCCAGGCCCCGGGACCTGGACTGACATTGGTGACATTGGGACTGGAGTAATCAAATTAATAACTATACTGCAGCCACCTTCAGCCCCATTCCTCGCACGCTAGGGATGGCGGCAGGGGTCAGTCCTTCCGGGCGCCCGGAAGCAGCAGTTTTGCGAACTTTATTCCGGCGAGCGGTCGGGATCGGTTGGCCTTGTTGGTCCCCACCCCTCCAGCACTGATTGGGACCCAGGGCGATCCGGTAGCGTTTGTACAGCGCAACGGCGTTTTATTATTTAGAATCCTCAAACGAGCACACCGACGAGTCAGCCCGACGTTTGTGCGCGGGAAGTTCTGCTGCATTGGAGCACGAAAAAAGCTTCCGTGATCATTATGGAATACAATGTGATCATTATGCACAATTATGGAATGGGTAATAAGGGTTGCTGCAGAAGGTTGCTTTGCGTTGGTTCTTGCTGGAAGGTGTACCTCCTCCCTGCGTGCCATTCACCGAGCAGAAGCATCCCGGAACGGGCTGTATAATATTGTACTAAATTTACCAAGCTCACTTTGTATCTTTGAACATCTTACCTTGAGCACGCTCTTTTCTTACATCTATTACGTACCCGCATACTCGCGCAGAATGGATGTTCCACTCCAATATTCCTTCCGTGCTGAAAGCGCGTGCCTTCAAAGTTGCGCCACTACCAGCATCAGAAGTCATCCGCTCGTGTGCCAACACTGTGTGCGCGCTTGTGCGCCTCGGTACAAGAATGTAACAAATAACGAGCATTTCGCCTTTCGCGTTCCACCTGACCTGACACGCTGTGCTGTGTGCTGAAAAATTCATGTCGCTCGAAGGCGTGTCGATGCATCATGGGAGTTGTTTATTTCTTTTGCGCCAGTAACGAGCGACTCGTCACGACAGCAAAAAAAAAATCCCCCTTCACGCTGCCGAGAACGTAGGGAAGGTGTCGAAATTAAAATGAAATAAAAGCTGATACCCTCACCTATGCTCCGCATCTCTGCCAGAGAAAAGCTGAACAACAAAAAATGAAATAAAAGCAGCGCGGATGCTTTACGTTCACGCCACATCGTTGGTGTTTCTTTTTGGGGCAAATTCCAGTTTGATCAGCTCACGCACACACACACATAGTTAGACCAAAAAAAAGAGAAATTCATTGAAAAGAGCCAAAACCTGCACCATAAAACTGTAGTGCATTTATTTTAACTTGAATGGGGCAAAAAGAAACATGGCTCCCTGCGAACGGGCGAACTTTCTGTCCCGGGTTTTGCGGTGGAAAGGGCCGGTGGGGGGGGGGGAGGCAGGACGATAAATCTACTCCATAAACAAGCCAAACCTTTCTGCCGAGGGTGGGGCTTTGCCCGGGTGTGGAAAAGCTGTTCTCTTGCAACCGAAAACAGTTCGACATTGGTTGGCCCGATACGGCGTGGGAAGTTGTATCGTCGACTTTCGATTCTCCGCAGCACTGCCACTAGTTTTGTTTTGTTTCACACTGCCTCAAAATCGCTGGAACAAACGCACCGAGCGCGAAAGCGGGCGCCAAATTCTATTACAGCGTTTCGTCTGCAGCGTCGTTCAAGTCCGGTGAGCAAACGACCCTTTCGCGCCGTGCATTGCACACACCAGGCGCAAAGGCGTTAATTAGAAGCGGTACGTAATGTCGAAACGCACTAGCAGTGGTTTTTTTTTTTTTTTTGCTCTATGTGTTCCCCCGGGAACGTACTTTTCTGTGGAGAAACTTAAAATTTTCTTCCAACAAAGGAAAGGGCTGCTGGCGTAGAAAAACTACACCGCGAAACGCTTGAGCAAAGTCAAACTTAGCCGTGGGCTGGAGTGGAGCGCGGGAAGTTCCGATTGGAAATATTCATTACTTACGCGAGCGTTGTGTCCGTGGTTGCTTTATATTTACCTTTTCCCGTTCGCTGGCGCGGTAGCGAACTTTTCCGGCTTCGCGCTCCGCCCTTGCCAGCTGGAACAACTTTCCAGCAACAAGCAACAAAGAAGGAAGTAAAAATAAATAAATAAGCGTTTCAAAAATCAAAAACCAAGCGGGAAGACAAGCAAAGATGACAAACGGAGCCACCGCGATTAGGTAGGATGTAAGCTGCGGGAGCAAACGGTGCAAACAAATAAAGAAGCTGCGGGGAAAAACAGAGCAGCACAGCAGCGGACGTGGCTGCAGAGCGCAAAATTCAGACCAAAAACTTTCCATCAATTAGCTGAAACTGAGATGTGCGACAGGGAAACGTTAATGAAACAACGGAGGAAGAGAATGAAAACACACACACACACACGTACATCCACACAAACCATTCCGTCACTAGTACAAAGCGCACCCAAACAACAGAAGCAAACTAAATGGAACGGGCTTGGTGGATGAGGAGTGCGCGGGAAGAAAAACAAGCGCGTAAACTTTTACTCGTACTTTCGCGTATGCTTATTTACCTAACTGGTAAGGGGTGGTGGATGCAGAGTGGTGGAAGGAGGTGTTGGCACGGCATGATCGGGAATGGCGCGGGAGGAAAAGGGGTTGGAAATCCTAGTACAAGCGGGGTCGCGGTCGAAGCCAAAAACTCCAAAAGCACCGAAAGCAATAAAATGAAAGGAGTGTGTGAATGTGTGAGTGCACAAGTACACACACACACAAACGGCTTTCACATAAAAAAAATGTGCCACTTGGCCGGGCCAGGATGGCAAAAGGGGGCAGGGAAATAAAATACTTAGCTTAAAACAAACCCTCCTCCCCTCTCCCTTCCTACAATAATAGCCCTAGGGGCGATGGCTGGTGGTGGTGGTGGTGCATAAGCGTATGTGGAATGATTATGTTTTTGGGTGACTTTTTAGTTGCCTTTTTCTCTGCACGTGCGTATGTTTGTGTGTGTGTGTACGTTCAGTGAGAATGTTAACATTCGCACGTTCGGCAAACAGAACGTGCACAGTGCTAAAGCGTTCCACCCGAAATGCTTTCGGCGTACAGCTGGTCGCTAGGAAGGGTGGACAGTGGAAAGGGTGAGGAGAAAAATCGTTCATGACCGAAGGGCGTACGCGAGCGAGCGTAAGTTTACCCCCAGTCAAACATTAATGGGCGCAAATATGTGTCCGGGCGGGACAAATGTGTGTGTGTGTGTGTGTGTGTGTGTGTGTGTGTGTGTGTGTGTGTGTGTGTGTGTGTGTGTGTGTGTGTGTGTGTGTGTGTGTGTGTGTGTGTGTGTGTGTGTGTGTGTGTGTGTGTGTGTGAATGTGTGTGTGCGATTTAGTGTGCGTGTGTGTGTTTCGGAGTGAGATTATTAATTATTTTAAAATACATTATTACCCACTTTCCAATTTGTATCATATCAAACTTTAAGACTTGTGAAAGTAATGAATTCAATAATGAACCAGAAAATGTCATGATCGAGGTCTAAAAACTACAAATAAAAAATGGGAAAGCATTAGTATAGGGAATGAAGAAAAAGGTAAACGAAACTAAATGCAATAAAACAAAACATACTAGAAAAACAACTCCTAAAAAAGTGTGGAGAAGACATTAACGAAAAAGATAACATTAAGGAGGCAGATAATGAGAAGAAGATTCTGAAAAAGAAGAAGAAGAAGAAGAAGAAGAAGAAGAAGAAGAAGAAGAAGAAGAAGAAGAAGAAGAAGAAGAAGAAGAAGAAGAAGAAGAAGAAGAAGAAGAAGAAGAAGAAGAAGAAGAAGATACGAAAGAGGGGGGATAGATCGAATGTTAACAGCTAAAGTGAGATAAAACAAACACAAAACAAGAGATTCTGTGCAACAGACACAAAACCAAAATAGCAACAGCTAGCAAACAGGTAGGGGAACGTGGGGCAAAATGGTAAGGGTGGACGAAATGGTCACCTGCATTATTGCTAATTTTACACATTCTACATAACTTTTGATGATTGAAAACATCAAATATTATATTAGATGCACGCTATGAGCATCTCATAACTCAAAATTCATAAAGAAATGAATAAATTACGAAATAACATAATTGGTTAAAATGACGTTATATTGACCGTCTCAAAAATAAGCTTTCGTATGAATTTTGCAAATAATTAGAGAAAAATAAGGATGTGTATCCAGGCACATAACATTTATCTATGATTTACGACAAAAAGCATTTCAGTATGCAATTAGTTTTACAGTTTTTGAAATGAAAGTTCGTAAAATGAAACGCATGGAGCAAAAAGGTTAGTCCAGCTTGGGGCTTAATGTTTGGTATGTTTTGACAGCAGCAAAATTATGAGGCTGAGATGTAAGGAAAGGTCGGTACAATATGCATGCTTAACATAATTAATACTATCCTGTTTGTATACTCTATCGTTATGAGAAATTGCTGGCAACACGTGAAATATCAAAATATTCCTGCATTTTACTAAAATTATTTATCCCACACAAACACTTCAATACTGAAATGAAATCTATGCTCTCACAATTCTACTTAGGTGCAAGAGCTTAAACCAAAGCCTAAAGTCCATTGTTGTGGTCCATTTTGCTCCTTTATTATGATGTGTTTTGGCACTTGGTGCATGACCATTTTGCCCCATAGCAAGACCATTTCGCCCCATAGCAAGACCATTTTACCCTGCACAATTAAGTTTCACTTTTTTATATTTAATTTTAAATAGAATTATAAACATTTATACGTGTTGTTAAAATGTCTACTACTATTTTCGTGTCATTCATAAGACACCAAAGCATCGATTGCTCTGTGTGAAGTGGTTTACTCAATTAGATACAGAGCAAAATCCTTAACAGTGTCATTTTGCCCCACATTACCCAAAGAAAAGAAGAAAATTTATTCAGTCAGTGGCTTTTGAAAATTTTCACGTTCATTTAAACTCAACCCAAGCATTCTTCGTCCTTGTGGGATTCGTAGTGGAGAATGGTGGGAATGGTCATTTTTTAAATGTCCTAACCTCATATCGCCCCATCAAAGATCGTGTCGCCCTTCTTTAATCTGCTAACGAGTGGAATTTATTTTAATCGAACACACACTTGGAAAACGATGGAAGGAGAGGAAGAAAGTGCGTTCATATCTTATTCCTGCGCCATACTGCACCTATCAAGCCGATCAGCGATAATGCACGAACATAAAGAAGCAACAGTGACAAGGAACGAACGAGAAACACAACCACAAGCATGTAGGACTGAGAGAGGTTGACAAAACAAACAATAAAAAATAAAGAAAGAGGCAAGGACACCACCCAATGGCGCACGGGCATGTGAAAGTTATTTTAATCAACATATACACACGCACATCAGCCCATCACGCAAATATTCTAACCAACTGAGCACCGTCATCCAACGCGTGCTTGCAATTTTCCGCTCGATATGGTCGGCGTAAGCGTCCGGAACTATTTCCGCACCCAGCGTGCGCTCATTAGCGGGCTCCTTTTGCCTTTTTCCAACCGCGTTTGGAAGCGCCCCATCCTTTCCTCCATCCTGTTGCTGCTGCCGGAAGGATGGATGAGCTCGCCCGTTTTACTTCGGGTTCGTGTAAGTGTGTGTATGTGTGTGTGTGTGTGCTCCTAAAACCAAAGCGTATGCAACGTAATTATGACGAGCGGTTGCAACCAAAGTGATGCGAGGAGTTGAGTGGGTGGAAATCCTTCTCGTACGAGTTGAGCGGTTAGCAAAGCAAACCGCTGAGTGTTCTTCCTCCCGAACCGGTGCAATGGATTTCTGTGTAATTTTGTGCGCAGCAAACAACCGGCTGTTTTGCGCCGGGAAAGAAACCAAAACACCAAATATATGCTCTTTCTAGCAATTCATTTAATGTTGTCACCAGTCAATTATAAAGAACTAATAAAAAAAACAAACAGATACATGAGGTATTAGATAAACATGAATTAAAATCTTTGATAGGATAATTAGTAGATAAGAACATTCGATTGTATTACTTCAATAAAAAATATAATAAAGTGGCTTAGCTAGGTTAGTTTTGATTGATTCTCTGTTCACTATTAACGATCGTTCAACGATTATTCATCCGGTAAGCTTCACAGAAAAAAGACGAACAAAAAACGTAATCTCGTTTATGACGCAATATCTTCGCACATAAGTTGTTTTTCTATTCATATTGCATGCCTTCAAGTATGTACATTCCAACTAAATCGCCTGAAAGTATGCTTTGCATTTCACAAAAATGGGCAGCTTGATTTGTTAGGTGTTTTATTAATAAATTTACTTTTAAGTTGACCCGCTCCATTACACCGTCAACCGTTTGCTGATCTTTTTCTGCTTCTTATGTGTACTACATTCTTTTTTCTTTTCCTTTTCGCAGATTCCTCACCTGGAGACGCGCTGGGACTATCGGTTGCGGCGCGAAAGCTGTCTCGTCAATCTGTACCCCCATCCGAGCACGCTGTCCAAGGTAAGGTTGTAATTTTAGCTGGTAGCTACGATCCGTACCAACGCTCAAACTAGCCGGGCAAGCCGGACGGTTATTGATTGGAGCTTACCGTTGTGGCCGCTGTGTCGATAGGTGGTTGGAGGCTGCCACATACCAATCCGTCATCAACCCGGTGCTGTAAAACCTCTCCCACTGGTGCCCGAAAGCAGCTCAAGCACGAAGAGGGGGGGGGGGGGGGTCGGGCGAGAAAGAGAGTTCCATTGATTGATCGACTCGATTGACTCTTGCTCTCGCTTGGCCTGTGAAAGCCAGCGCACTGTGTGGGAAAAACGGTGGAGCTGCTGCTGCTGCTGCAGGGAGGAAATTTATTTCACATGCGCAACTATGCGTCTACATTCCTGGCGAAGTTCCGCTTCTAATCTCGCTCCCGAGTTTGCTGCGAGAGTCCTCCCCTCCTTCCCCCGCCCCCGAAGAAGATAGCGTACGAGCGGTGGAGGCGATTTTCTTTCCCCCCGCCCGATCGATTGATTTCGAAACCTCTAAAGCCAGCCGCTCCATCAGCCAAATCGGATTGCTCGAGGTTTTGCGAAAGCTTCGTCCCGTGCCCGACTGCAGAATGTGAAAAACCTCCTTGCGCCCCCTCGCACACACATACACACATTAAGAGCAGCAGAAAATCCAGCCCAAAAACAATAAATCCAATTTGCGGAACCTTTTTCGCCAGCGCTCTATAGGCAGGCCGTCCATCGTGCTCAGCGTTCTTCTCCGGCGGACTGGATACGCTGTGCCACGGCTGTTATGCACTGGCGCATGCAGCACCAGGCCCAAAGCTGCTGCCGGCATGGGCTTACCAATTTTTGGCCCGGCCGAAAAATGGAGAAAAATTGGTTCAGTCGTTTCAGTCGCAAGAAGCTCGTTACAAGATTCGATACCAAAAAAAAGAAAGGGGAATCCGATGCGCAGGAGCTTGCACTTTAATCGCCTCCCGGCCGTTACTCGGTAGGTTAGAATTAGCTTTCCGTTCGGTAAAATAGTGTACAGTAGCAAGGAAACAATGCAGACGGTGGGAAATTGGTTGGCACGGAATGGAACGAATGCAGCCGGGAATGCAAATTTATGCCGGTTCCGTCGAAGTAAAGAGCCATTGTTTTGCATTTATTCACGATATGGGTTCGTTATGGATAGGGCAAGTTGAGCGCACTGGTGGCGGTGTGCAAGGAAGGGGAGAGGGAGACAGAGTTTCCCTGTACACCGATACGGGAAGGAAGCACGACCCGAGCTCAGTCGCATAAAATGTATATTTAATTTGTGTACACAGGCCACGGTCTTTCGGGTTCGCTTCCATTTCCGATCGAGCCATGGCCAGCTGGTGGCTGTGTTTGTTCTTGGTGGTACTTGGGCACAAGCGAAAGCGGAGACAACCGGAGGCTGGTAGTTTGTGAGATGCTTTATTAGAAAGAGCTGCTTCGTAGTCAGAGATAATATTTATCCACCGTATACGCCGGCACGTCACCGGGCACGCTTGTGCATCGCCTCTTGTCCCTTTTTTTGCCCTTCTTCTTCTTTTTTCGGTCCACCCTCTCGCCCGCCCGTCTCATTTGCACGTGCGCGCCGGTGGCTGGCGTGCTGGAAATACGGAATCGATATTCTCCGAACGACAGGCAGGAATAAATTGCAGCAAATATTTCACCCGACACGGCGCCCATCCATTCACGGGACGAGCGTCAAGCCCGCCCGTCAGGCCCGGCTCCTCGGAGCGCATTCTTGTGCGTGGCTGTTTTGCTGAAACTGTTCACTGCCACAAGCGCTAAATGATGAAGCGCAAACAACACGACGCATGTAAACAAAACCCTAATTTTGCGATCAGCTCTATTCCGGACGGGTGACAATCGTTCGTGGAAGGTTGGCTTGGCTTGCCGCAAAAGGACAGAAGGACAGTTGTGTCTGTTAGATCGCTTTGCGGGTTTCTTTTCTGCAACCCTAATAACCCATCAGTGTAGTTTTCTTTTATTCCAATAGTAACAGGATGGTCTGTATCAACAGGATTCTAGTTGGACAGCAGCCTTGCTAGCCCAGCAGTTTTGAATCAAGCATTTTTCATGCAAATATTTTAAGAATAACTCACATATTTTCTCAACCGATGAAACATTTGGGAATATTAAACAAGTATCTAAAACAGCGGTCGGAATACTTTTGAAGTAAAAGGCCAAAATTAGGAAACGTCCGAGAGCCGCGGTTCAGGAAAATGCAGATTTTTTTAGTTTTGCGCTTAACTAAATGTATAATAAAATCTTACACACGATAAATCCAATAATGGGGCTTTTAACGATACTAGCCAGATTTTTATATGGAGTTTGACAATTAACGGTATGATTTCAGCAAACACTCCATACAAAATAAAATCACACACAAACAAAACTATCCTACGAATTTCAGCCTAGATCATTTCAGACTCAAAGCTAGAATTAGATTCGAGAAGCTGCTCGATACAATATCTAAATGGGAAAAAAAAAACTTGACAGCACGGGTGATATGAATTTCCATCGGAACAGATAGTTTTTCATAGCAACACATAGGTTGCAGACATTTATCTCTTGATCGAAGATGTTGCATCGAAACAAAAATGAATGTTAAGTCGATCTGATTTTATTTAGCTTAAATTAGCAGCATTTCACGTGTTTGAAGCACTTTTAGTGAATATAATGAAGATTTAAAGTGTGTTTTGTGTATTCGTCAAGCTACCGGAAAAAATGTTTGAGCAAAAATTTTCAGCCGTCGTGTTAAAAAAAGACGATCAAATTTGGTTATATTGTTATTGTTGTTGGAATAGTTTTGAGAGGCTTTGGCAATTAAAACTAATTATCAAATAGATCCGTTTAGGTTCCACAACAGAGTGTGCGAAAATGTGATGAAGGGTAGTCCAAGTGTATTTCCGAATGTAAACATTGCTTTCCCCGCGTGAAAGAAGTTATTACTCATCACTATGATACTTTAGTTTCATCATGACCATTTTAAATTTCTTCTCCATTATTTTCAACATGCTCGTTGAACATACGGGACATACGGGGTCAAGAATTCTTCTGAGCATCTTCCTCTCGAACGCGGCTCCATGTTCTTGTATCAGAGGCGTATGTGAGTACCGGTACTATGTATGGTACTATATAGTCTCAGCTTCGTCCGTCGCGACAGGTTCTTTGAGGTGAGCTGCTCTCTCAGACTGTAGAAGCAGCCAGAATCCTTGCGCGCTACTCAGCTACCATGCTATTGTCCTTGCTGACCTTTGACCCGAAATAAGGTAATTCTAAGACTTTCTAGGGAATTTCAAACGTGTTTTCACCTATCTGTACGTCACGCCTACGTAAGTTTTGACATTACGACTTGACCTTTGATTTTAAGCATCACTTATTAATGCAGTTCTCAATAAATAAAAAGCCATTACAGTTTACTGTTGCAAAATCCAAACAGCTGATGCTGTCAAACCATGACTGTGCAGCGAAATGTGCTCGTAAAAGTGTGCCAAAGACTTGTCAAAAACGTCAACGTTTTCACGTATCGTTACGCAGTCTTGCGATTGACTCACGCCTATTCATCAAAGTGTCCAGCAGTCTTGAATTCTATCGCAAAACACGGTATTATCCACGCAAGCTTAAAGCTTGTAATAGTAGTAGGTTAGTTAGATCTCGGTTGCTGCTGAAATCACACGCTGCTCACAACATAATGTTTTTGATAAAATATTGATTTATATGCAGGTAACATTGAACCAGCAAAATGACAGTACTTATGGAGCATGTCTTGATATACCAACATTTCACGGCTTCAGAATATACAAGCAGAACGATGCCAAACTTCATAACCTGAGATGATTTGGAGCGCTACAACGACCAAAGGGGTACTGCCATTGCTTTTCATTATCAAAAGCCATTTAAAGCCTTGCGCTAAAATACTTTCGGGAAAATACAGTGTTTGCTTCCCACAGGATGCAGCTTCAACCCATAAGGCTTCAACGAAGTTGTGCGTGCGGCTTGCAATGTCTTTACAAAGCTCTTACAAGCGATTATCAAATACAAGGGCAGAAGATTTTAAATAAGCTAAGATCAATATAATTTTACTACTTAAAGATATTGTAGGCATCGATTCTGCAAATAAATGAAATCTGGTTTGAATTTTATGATATAAAAAAGTACATCATTTTTACGTTGTCACCGTGCACTGCTGATGCAAGACATTATTGTATTTAGCGGGAATGAGCCTGTTCAAAAAGGGTACTCGTTGCATAAAGCTCAATTCTCGAAAGAAAGAGTCAAAAAAGTGTCCCTGAATTATGGGAATGTCCCTAAATTATGGGAATTGGGAAGTGTCCCTAAATTATGGGAAGATGGAAAAGTACGATGGAATGAAATGTACGATGGAAAAGTTGTTGAGCATTTTTTATGCAAATAGTTTATTCTCAACCTTCAAAATCAAGCAAATCCTTCCGCGTGCTAGATTTAATGTTGCTAGATTTAAGTTGCTAGATTAATGTTGCTAGATTTATGGGCCGGTCTGGTGGTACAGTCGTCAACTCGTACGACTTAACAACACGCCCGTCATGGGTTCAAGCCCCGAATAGACCGTGCCCCCGTACGTAGGACTGACTATCCTGCTATGGTAACAATAAGTCACTGAAAGCCAAGCTCACTTCACTAGTGGGTTCAAGCAGGCCTTGACCGACAGCGGTTGTTGTGCCAAACAAGAAGAAGAAGAAGAAGAAGATTTAATGTCGCATTTGGCTCACCGTCAGGACTTTGCCGATCACTGGTTTATGTGATTTAAAAGATAGCCTGTTCAATCTTTTCCAATCATGGGTTAACAAACAAACACTGTGGTTTAGCATTTTTCATGCTAAACTATTGCCTAAATTGTTAGGCTGATTTTGACATCGAACATTTTGCTTCCTGTTTTAGCAAAGTGACGTACTGGCATGTATCTTTGTCTAGTATTTACCCTTTTAAGACGAAAAGCACACTCCTCCCCATCCTCCTAGCATCCGCTTCAACCAACCGATACACACCGGCCCAGCACAATAGCGATCACGTCAAGGAGCCACTCGCGAGCAACAATTACCCGCAGCCTCAAGTGGAGCTGGAACGAGCCGGAGCTGCTCGTTGCGGTCGCGGTCTCGGCCCAACGGCAGGGGGTAACACGAGACCCGAAGCGCCAGCATGCTGTAAAGTGACACTCTACGCGTAAGGCGTGCTTCACTTCACGCTAAAAGAAGAAGAAGAAAAAAGAGCTAAGTAGACGGGAAGAGCCCACTTGATGGAGCGCTTGATCCCGCAACAATGTCGTTCCTCGCTGTCCGCTTGTGCAATGGCTACAATGGACTGGCTAGTGCGCAACGAGCGATAATGGAGAAAGATTCACGATGGGCATCAGGCCAAAACGTAAACAAGTCAGACACAACGAGACACTTGAGAGTACACGTCCGTGTACTACTATTGTGGACGCCCATTCGCACGAGATGTGGCGAGTAATCTTCCCTGTTGGAATCTTCAATGGAATCGTACTCACCCGATGTTAACTAGCAGTGTACTAATCTCTCTCTCTCTCTTTCTTTCTCTCTCTTTCACAGGCATACGTGGATCTGGTGGCGGCCTGGGGCTGGAAGTCTTTCACCATCATCTATGAAACGAACGAGGGGCTGGTGCGCATGCAGGAACTGCTCAAGGCGCACGGACTCTCCGACTACCCGATCACCGTGCGACAGTTGAGTGACTCCGGCGATTACCGGTAAGTGGCGGTAGCGGCGAGCCTCCAAAAACTTCCCTTCTTGCACCTGGGGGAATACATTTAATTTATGAATTATTTAAAACAACCGCCCCCACTCGTCGGCAGTTTTGTCTAAGAAGAAACAGTTCTTCTCGCTCCTTCTCCCTTCGAAGGGGTTTTGATTTCGGTAGCGAGAAGTTTGCGCAAGTGTTTATGCTTCCATTGAGAGGGGAACGAAGAAGCCACCACGCTCGAGGGGGAAATCTTTGTCTGCACGCTGCAACTCGCAAGCGGCAAGCTGTGCTGTATCGCCCATTGGGAAACTGCAGGGAAGCTTCTGTCAGTGCAATTAGGCAGCCGTTTTATTCGAGTCAACTGTGCACTATTTGGAAAGAGCCTTTGACTTTGGGCAGAGCCGCCAAGCGAAGCCACTGCACCACACCTTTATTACAAAACTGCGCCTCGGCTGCTCTCGTGCCGTCCTTCGTCAGCGTTGCCGTGCTGCGGAACAGGAAATTAATCTCTTTGTGCGTGCGTTGGTACCCTCCGCTTTGTGTTGCGCAAATGGCAACTCCACAATTGACTTTGCAACGCACACACACACACAAGCAAGAGTCACCGGGTTCAAGCAAACCGGCTGGCAACCCCGCAAACTGATGTGTAAGCGGTTGTGTAACTGCAAACCGTTGCGTTTCGCCATCCACCTGCAATCAACCACATCCGGCACGGCCGTTTTCACTTCAAACTACAATGTGTGGTAGATGAGTGCGTGCGTGTGTGTGTCATCGAGTGGTATATGGTTCAGTGAATTTACAGGGTTTCACCATTTCTTACCCTACTCGATAAACACTTTCAACATTTTATTCAATAATAATAGTGTATTAGTAAACCACCACATGCAAAATTTGGATACAATGAATCTCAAGCGTGTATTGCATACTACACGCCTAAACCTATATTATAAATGTTTACTTACATGTCTGTAGTTTAGAACAAATTTTCTTAGTGTAAAACGGTTAAGAAATCAAAGGAGCTGTCATCAAAAATATTTAATTAGTTAAAGTAAATGTAAACCCTTGCCGATGCACTCGTCGTCCTACTTTTTGCTCTTACTTTTTCTCTTCACTTTTTTTCTCTAGCATGTGGTATGAAATTTTCCTAAATAATTAAAATATTCCTTACATGAAAATTAGAAACAAATTGTATCAATATGATAATAATTGCATACCTTCTGGCGATTTACAGCGCCAGCGTGTATCAATGTTTCCTGTTCGTCATGCAATTAATGTAGCTATATTGTATACATTTAGGCACTTAGCAACACAGGTGCAATGAGTATGCAACAGAGCAAATTTTCTAAGTTTGCTTTAGTAATCTTTTTTACAGCTTACAGATAGGTTTGCTGAATTTTAGCATTACTGTCATGTTTTAACTGATTTTCAGTAACAGTAACTGATTTACCAGATGCATTTCAGTGATGCAAATTTTACTGAAAATCAGCAAAATCAGTGTCAAATTTGTCGTTTCACTGGTTATCAGAAAAACAAATTACTAAAAATGCAGTTTTTTTTTTAAATTAAATCGACCTGTCAGCCAGAGCCTCAAAACAAAACAATGCGATGCTCGCTTGCACGTCATGTGCAACAAGCTAATTTGGTAGGCGCTTACTGAACCATCAAGCTTGTTACGGCAAAATACAGTATAAAAACTGTATCAAACGTTATGGAACATGAATGAACATGAGCTGAACGGACAGTCTCTCTGCACATCGATAAAAACCCCAATATTAACGGGTTTTAATCTATTCATCGCGGGTTTTACTGAGCCATCACCTATATCAGAATAGCTTGATATGATGTCAGTAAAATAGTTCAAAATTACGTTTCTTTAAAAATACTGTAACTGAAATGACTACGGATCGTTCAGTTGTTTTTTTTCTTTACTAAACTACGGTAAAAAAAACAAGTGTATACATTCATACGTTACATGAAGGTAAATGATTGTTTAACGAGCGCTTTTATGACAGTTTTATTTTTTTATTGGGCGAAGGCATTCTAAGACAAAAAGGCTTGTTTATAAAAAATTGCTGTTTAATAAAGGACTCTAAAATTTATTAAAGAGCTTTCAAAAAGTGCATACAAAAAAGCCAAAATTGATCCTGAAGTAAAGCCCATTAATCAATAATTAAGTAGAAAGGCTGATAAATCGTATAATCATATTTTATAATGTGAAGAAAAATAAAATTACTCCATTTGCCAACCCTGCACTACTCAGCGACCAAATGTGTCCCTCCGTTCGGGGTGCAGCGTTGGGTACCATTTCCAGCCGTCGCACCAAACAGGGCCGCCAGTGCCGAGTGTTTTCACCCGGTGGGCATTTTCATCCTCCACCGCGTTCGCGGTGTTGCGGTATCTCATTAAAATGTTCACGGCTTTTATTTAACTTCTTTTTTTGTGTGTTGGTTTCATACCGTGTCATGCTGCCGTGGAATTTTTGGACCACACGCACAGGTCACATGGCATGGGGTTGAAAGTGCGGACGGGATAATGTTGCGCTTTCGCATCCCAATCACCACGCGGGGAGCGTTACCAGTTGGCAGTGGAGAATCAAAAAAGGCCACCGCCTAAAGCTATGCAACGCACGCTAGCGGTGCGGTAGCTTTTAAAGAAGCTGCTGCTCCTAACTAAGTGCTCGGCCTTTAGTGCCTTGAAGTGTGTGTATCGCTTCAAATTAATCGCATTTCACTCAATCGCGCTCGCACGGTGGACGAAACCGCAGCTGTGTCGCATAATGTAAACCCTGTTGCGACCTTGCTGGCGTATACCTGCGTGCCCCCGTGTGTCATTCACCACACAAATCAACTTCCCGCCGCCGCGCGAAAGCACGGCAGAGCGCGCTCGCGCACTACCTGATGAATTTCTGATGAGTAAACGCAACGCATTCGGGGACGGCGCCCAGCATATATTGCATGGGAATTGGGCTGTACGCATCGTCGGTCCCCGTACTCCATCCCCCCCGGTACTTCATTATCTTTCCGCCTTCTCTCCCTCTGGCATCCACTTTTTCTCTCCCTCACGCTCTTAAACCCGTGTTGCCATGTTTATAACTTGCGGTGGGACCTGCGAGCATGGCGGTAAAATTTATATGAATTTTCAAATTGAAATTTGTTTCAATTGGCCCCTGCCACGGGTCCATGCGAGTGAAAATTTATATATGTGTGAGGGCAAGTGGTGGTAGCCAACCCTTCTCTCCCCCCCCCCACCCACCCCTTTTCTTACCTTCTTTAATGTGGTGGCAAACGAATGCATGCCAAGCGCCCGGGTGAGCCCCTGGGTGCAAAAGTTTTCCAACGCGTACGCAAAGCGGGTTACATCTGTGCAAAACCGCACACAGCCCGTTTGCGTGTCCTTGCGTGAGGTAGAGACGGCGGGTAGGACGGCAGGAAAGCAACACGGCAAATTCCCTAACCGATACACGTGGGATCGCGCCGTGTATCGGGCCGTGAAAAGGGTCATAATTCTTACACCACCGAAATCAACCCAGTGTACAACTACTGGGTTTGCCCGCTGACACCTCTTCAGCCTGCCAGCCAGCCATGACGTTGGTGTGCCGGAGAGCATCCCCCTTGATGAAGGGGGGTTTGTGTTGTTGTATTTCCGTTTTTGTTGTTTCCCCGCTGCTCTAGTCCCGGCTGCGGCTAGACGCCGTTTGAGCAAAGAGAAGGGGTCATTTTTATGTTTATAGCTGTACCAACACACACACACACACACACACACACACACACACACACACACACACACACACACACACACACACACACACACACACACACACACACACACACACACACACACCATTCTTCCCCTGTCCCTTTCGCACACCTCTTCCCGCACTCTTTAACTACTCAGAGTGGGGACGGGGTCAGGGTGTTGATTTTGTGTTTTTTTTTCGTTCTTCCTCCTTCCCAGCGCCCACTCCGGGGCCAGAACCGGGCGTGGACAGAGCGGGACGCGCAAAATTTACTGCATCAAACAAAAACCACATGATCCCCGCTTTTGGACCTTTTTAAACCGCCCTCAGAGTGAGGAGAGGGGAAGGGGTCAGCCGCGGAAGAGGTGGGAATGAATAAAACACACAAAAATCTCCCCGATGGGTGGGAAAACTGCATGAAAATTCGCATTTAGACGGGGGACACAGCGCACCCTGTCAGCGACAAAAAAAAATCGCCATTCTCTGACCCGGCCACCCGCTGCGGCCCCGCCTTTGATCTCGGCACGGCCACACACAAAAAAGCACCATACACATGCACATCCCCAAAACGGATAATGAATGGCCAGTAGGCGCGATCGCGCCATGTGCCACCGTTTGTTGGGCGGGTTGGGCTTTCATTTCATATTTTTTATTGCGCTGTCCCGCACCGCCCTGGCTTTGGGGGGCTCGATGGCAAAGTGAGCTTAGAGGTGAGCTTTTCAAAACCCTCCCGGTGGTAAAATTTTCCGTTTTTTTTTTGGGGGGGTTTCGATGACGACAGAAATGCGCGCTCTTTTCTGGCACTCTGCTTTTGACCGCTCTTTGTTTCTGTTTGGTCCAGTGGGTGGTTGGAAAAACAACATATGTATATGTTTTACGCATTGCAGGCTCCACTCAACCACTTACACAGCTCGATACATACTGCTCGGCGTGGGGCAAATGAGGAAGGACGCAGGGAGTGCTTTATTTTCATTGTTTTTATGTCTTTTGTAGTCCTTTTTTGGTCTCGGGATGGTTTTGGTTTCAACCCACCCGGGAAGAGCGTCCAGCTTGTGGGATTTTTACCCGTTCGAACGGCCTTTCGAACCGAGCTATCCCGCGGGACTTGTAGTAAAAAGTCACATCACGTGGTCTGGCAAACGGTGAAAACACATCGCCATTTCAAACAATAACAAAACAAACGTCATGCTTACTGTATGTGTTTGTGTGTGCCAACGATTATTCATCATATTGGACTAGTCGCTGTCACTTTCGTACCGTTTTGTAATCTTTCAATTCCCTCTTTCGGCGCAGTATCTATCCATGATTATTGTCGCGATTGTCTTCCTTAATAGTTAAACTTTTTTTCACTTATATTTATGCTAAATATGTACGACAAAAGTACCTATTTTTGGTTGTATTGCGCATATTTTTGACATCAAGAGTCTTCTTTCTGCTTCTAAGCAACCGATTGTCATGGTTTTTGTCTCTAAGGCATCAGTTTTTAGAGTTGGTTACGGTTTGCTTAGTTTCTGTGACAATTTGTTGCAATACTGGGCAGACGATTTATTGGTTGGTTCCCTCAATTTTTTAGTGTGTTTCCACAATTTGTTGGGTGTTTTCCAGAAGTTTTTGGCTCAACTAGTTAATTTAGCCAGGTTGTAGGGTCAAATCAATTTTAAAGATCCTGTAACTCTGAGAAGAAGGCCGGTATTAATGGCCTCCTCACACAATTAAAATGGGATACTTATGACGAGAGTCCCTTTAAGAGTCCTAAACTCAAAACCGAACCCATACTGGTTCTGATCCCATTACATATTATGGTTCAAAAAATGCACATGCCGGTCCTGGATCTGATATGGAGCTTATAGCGATCCTGGAACCAATACTGAACCCATACCAGGAATCAATTCTGATCATACCAGTCCCCTGATCAAGAACCTATAACGGTCCTAGCACCGATCATGGACTTATAACAGTCCTGGAACCTATGATGAACCCATATCTGCCCTGAAACGTATCATTAACCCGTCCGGCAATGGAATCTATCATGAACTCATAAGGGTTCTAGAACCGAAAATGAACCCATACCTGCCCTTTAGCCTATCAAGAATCCATACTGGTCCTAGAACCTATACCGGTCCGGGGTTCCACTATGAACTCATACTGATCCGGAAATAGCTCCCGATTTTAATTATTTTCAAGAACAATGCCTGGAACTGTTCCTTATTCGGAACGATGCTTGGAACAGGCCCAGCTCTAGAACCGAGCAGTAGTCGACAAATCATACCCGGTAGAAAATGTGCAGCGTAGGAATAGTGTAGGAAATAAAATAGGAATTCAGCGTAGGAGTTAGCATAAGAATGAGCGCAGGAACTAATGTATGAAATTTAGAAGAATTTGTATTGTGATTGTATTAATAAGCAATCGAACGATACCAATTAATTAAGGGAACGAAACAATGATGTATGCGATACGATAAATAAATCGTGAGACAAGCCCAAACAACTATTAGAACAAACCTATAAATCGTAGGGTACCCTGTAATGAGTTCATTTTACTTGATTACAAAAAGCAAAGGTGGATTTATCCATCTCGGAGCCCTAAGCGGGGGGTTGACATGGGACCCCTATAATGTGTAAACATCTAAGCACAGTTTTATTCAATTGGTTTCCTAAAAACTCCAGAAAATGTACACTTAATAACTACTATTACGCTATTCCTATTTTTTATTAGCATTTTTTTTTTGACAAATAATCCAATATTCTGCTAAGGATACATTTTCTTTTGACGATATGTATATACTTAAGTAGTGAGGGCGGTGGCAACGCTTTTTCGCATGCGATTTTATCGGACGGCCTGTCAAATTGTTATATGGAATTTGACAGATAACGTCGGATGACGAAATCGCACGTCCGACGTTATCTGTCAAATCCCATATAAATCACGTCCGATAAAATCGCATCCGATCAGCGTTGCCACCGCCCTGAATGTAGACCAGGTTGTCTCATAGCCTGTTGTTATAAACAAATTTGAACGTCGCTTTTTGACATCACGTAAACATTTTTACTCGAGCAAGCTTTCTAGCGATTTGCCAGAATTCACAAATACTCTCTTGGTTTCACCAACTAAACGATCTTGAAAACACCTAAAATTGTCTCTTTACAGTAAATTGCAAGCTAACTCAAATCCGATCGAATTTCAATCCATTTTTATTCACGTGCTAATGCCTTGAATGCGAAGATCAATGTCTACTACGTCTGCTCTGCTAAGAAAAGCGATCGGTTCCTATGAAAATTCACTCTGTCACAAAAAAGATTCTCCCGTATTTGTACAGAATTTGATTACTCGATCATGTTTATGAGATGTAAAATCCACACACGATTTCCTAGTGTAATTTCCTGTTTCACAAATAAATAACATTGATATCAACATTTTAATTATTCTGTACTTGTACATATTTAGACATACCTTCCTTTCCATTGCAACCAACGACAAAGTCATTTAAATTTTTTATCAAAACGTTCCAACAGTAAAAATGTTATGCTTTATTGTCATGAGAGGTTTTATGGTGAAGAGTGTGTAAATATGTGGAATTGACCTAAGCCTTTAACAATTTTTTTGATAGTTATTAATACATTTTGAATGCTATAAACATTATCAAATCATGTATAGATGTGGCTTATAAGTATATACTTTAAGAAAGATTTAGTTTGCCATTAGTAAGTGAAAGAATCAAAAAATTAATCGCACATACAGGGTTTCGAATCATATAAAGGAATAGTTCAATCGATTAAGAGAATGTTTCAAAGCGGTAATGGAATCGTGCAAGCATTCTGTGGAGGTTTGCAATCATATAATGGAGTGTTGCAATCGAGTTGTGGAATTTTGGTTGATTTAAGATTCGCCATTTAACACCATTTCACTCAAGTATTGTCCATAGCACACATACAGAGCCTTCAGGCAAGTTAGATCATTAAAATCTTTAGCGAGTTTCCAGATGAGTCCTAGCATTTTTAAATGTTTGCTAATAGTTTGTTTGTAATTAAGATTGAAACTTAATTTACTGTCTAAGAACCCCTAAATCAAAAACCTCATTGCAGCGTTGAGCTATAAACTATTAACTATCTGACAGCTTGTAAGAAAAGTCAATATTCCTCTCCAACCTATGAAATGCAATGACGTAACTCTTCTCGACTAATATCATCACAGATGGTTTGCAAAGTGAAGCCGCAAGAGGTACAGGGGGACAATTTTAAACAAACGTACACCTAAAGCATACATCAGGCAGGAATCTCCAGGAATCACAAATGTTAGGTTGTTGGCGTACAAAGAAAATAATAGTGGACCCATGTTGCTTTCTTGAGAAACACCAGAGACATTCTCAAAATACCATAAGACATACTTTGGCTCACGGATAACTCATAGCATTTAGATGAAATTTGGCTCTTTCGTCCGAAAAGTTTGCCGACCGATATTTCAGGTGACTATAGGTGGATAAGATAGATCCTGTTACAGGAGTTCCCACGATTTATTGGTCAGTTCCCGTGATTTTTGGTTCGTTCCCATAATTAATTGGTGATTTTCCGAATGGATATCAATACAATTTGACAAAAAATTCTGGGAAACGACAAAAAAATCGTGAAAACCCTGTATTTCCGTTCTATTGTCAAACAAAACAAATTATTCATGTACTATGTTACTAGTAGCCAAGCTTTTTCTAGTATGCAAATTGCTCTACTTTTCCATCCGTTGCTTTATTAGTTTGTTTAATTATGGAGGTTTTGTTCAATTAATTTTCTATTTTGTTTTAATGAATTCAAATCAGAACAATTTGAGAAATTATTACAATTATGGTTGCGTGAAGCCAAGAAGAAATTAATTGCATCCAGTGCAAGAACAATGAGCAACTTATTTTATAGCTTTATAAATCGCGTACTTTTGCACCAAAAACCAGGTAATATTAATCGAGTTTAGCATCATTCTTCAAAAGCTCTCGTGCTCTGAAATAAAAGCAATCAGCCGCTGCTAGTCAACCAATAGCGTTCATGTATAGCTTTATTACTACCTGGAATGGTTTCCAATCATCGATTCCCGCCGCCGAGGCTATTGTGAAAGTAACTTAATAAAATCATGCAACCAGATGCTCTCGTATTACTCAGTATTACGCCATTGCAGCGATGCAATGATGTGTTACAACAAAGTGCTCGAACGTTGTCGCCACTGTGGCCAGCAGACGGCTGCAATTGATCGATAGTCAAGCGAAACTTCCCCCATTTTCGCGAGCCAATAATATCCATCGATTTACACCGTTTCTCGGGGTGAAAATTGGACACATTGGATGGATTCGGTACCGTCGACTCTCGATGTTTTGTATAATTTACTGCATAAAACTGGAAAGAGGGGCTATATGGCACATTTGCGTAATGATAAGCCATGTGTATGTGTGTGCTTGTGTCACAAACCGTGTCACAGCATTCAAATTCAAGCTAACGGGTGGTGGAGTGCCAGTCATGTTGTGTGCCCGTTGATCAACATTCACACTCCATTTGCTAGCAGCACCGCGAACACTGCAACAGCAGGAAAACTAATTTTTGTCCGGCAGATGAGCATCGGTTCCATTCACCCGGAACAAAAAAGACACAGTACCGCTTAGCGATGAGCTTGCTGCTTGCTTCGAACGAACCAGTTTCGGCGAAGCTGTCCATGCTCCGCATGAGTTACTTTGTAACGGGAAGAAGATTAAGAGCGCTTCAGTAGCGAAATGAAGTGCTCTGGGTCGACGTGCTCGTCACCTACCACACTGACAGATAGTGGGCAAAGTTTTGCGTGTAAGTACATCGTCCGGAAAAACGTTCCAGGGATTGTTATCTACCGCTCCTATCGTTCCACGAACGATGTTGTACACGCCTGCCGTTCGAGGAGCTGACAACGAGGGTCAACCCGGTGCCATAATGTTCCGAGCGGGACGATGCCGAGGCCCGATCCGCCGCGGTCTCACCCCTGTGCTGAAGCACACATGCATCTTGCCGTGGACATTCATTAACTCGGATTTTCAATCGGTTATATCTGCCTTTTTGTGTTTCCCCCTTGCAGCCCGCTGCTGAAGCAGATCAAAAACTCGGCCGAATCGCACATCGTGCTCGACTGTTCGACCGAGCGGATCTACGAGGTGCTGAAGCAGGCGCAGCAGATCGGTATGATGAGCGACTACCACAGCTATCTCATCACATCGCTGGTAAGTGTCCATGCTCATCCCACACACACACACACACACATATATATATATGTGCATCGTGTCTAAACTGTCGCACAAATCTTTTCCCTTTTTCGTTCACTCAGGATCTGCACACCATCAATCTGGACGAGTTCAAGTACGGTGGCACCAACATTACCGCGTTCCGGCTGGTCGATCCGGAAAACCCGGAGGTAGCGCAGGCCATCCACAACTGGACGATCGGCGAGGCACGGCTCGGCAAAAAGGTTGACTTCAAAACGGCGGTAAGTGTTCGGCCAGCATTCCTCTAAACCGCAAAGCGATTCACTTCATAAATCACACCCTGACCATCGTCGGACGTCGGTGGTTCTTCTTTCCCACGCTGCGTTACGTCGCGCCCCCCGCCCCCTGGGTTTACCGCAACCAACAACGAAAACACTGGACATTTGGACAACCGGATAATAGGAGAACGTGACCGTGATCAAGGTGAGTGTAGCCCGGCGGCCCAAAAATGCTGGGCTTTTGAATTATTCTGCCACAAAGGCTGCCCAGCCCGGACAGTTGGGCCACGGCTCGAGCGTTGAAGATTACGGCTGCGGCAGCGTCAGGTCGGACTTTTCGTGCTGTCCGACAGCTGGGCCGAGCCGTCAGCCCGGTTGACATTATTTCAATTTTCCCCGGGCAGAGGCCGGTTTTTTTCCTCGTTCTTGTTGGGAAGGGAGGAGCAATAAAAATGCAAACACTGGGACGTGCTTTTGCTCCCAAGGAAATAAAAACTCCCCCCCCCCCCCCCCCCCGGAATGGTAGGAGCTTGACAAGGAAGGAAGGGCACCCTCTTGACAGGCTTTACGTAGTCGTCGTCGTCGTCGTCGTCATGGTCGTCTTCTTCGTCGTTGTAGTCATCATTTCCGGCTGTCCGGACGTCTGACCGACGGCTCTGCAGCTCCTACCTTCGCTTCATCCAGCAAAACACACACACGCAGAGCAGGAACTCATTTTTCAACCCGCAATGACTCGGCTACGGGGGCTCACGGAAATTGGAATGAAATTTCCGGCTTCGTCCCGAGGTTGTTATATTTACCGTTGCATTGAAATTCATGTCAATCAACTGACCCAGCGGGTGGCATGAAGAAATTTAATGTAAATATCAATGAAAGATCAGACGATTTGAGCAATGGGCTTGACTTCCTTCTATTCCTGCCCTTGCCGGAATTGGAATGCGGTACAGCTTTTGTCCTCCCTAAATAGCGGCGGTACAATTACTTGTTGCTCTGCTGAGGGCGAAATTACATCCAAACAGGAAGCGGGATAATAATTTAAAGTTAACACTTCACGCTGGCTTGTGTACTGGGTGCGAGATAAACGCCAGCATTATTGAAAGCTAACAGCCTCTGCCGCTATCCGCCGCGTTGTCGTCCGGGTCCGCCTGGTCCGCCTTACACGTGAGTAAATTATTGGAGCGAGAATTTGGCCACATAACCGGCCGAACCGAAGGTCCATCCATCATTAAGCACGCGGCTCCGGCAAATGGGACGGTGCCCGTCCAGAACGAGACCGATTAAAACCATCCCAGCCACACGTCTCTAAACGGTGCACGTCGGACATTTTGGAACGCGTGTTGACGATTCATCGCTACAGCCAGGCTCGTGAGCGCATAGCATGAGAACAAGTGGACATATGGAACCTCCTTCTAATACTGGAAAATAGTTCAAATTTCAATTTTAGTATGTCATAAAATTGAGATAAGAGGATTCCAATTATTATATCAATTATTCAATCCTTGTTTGCTTTTAAATTAGCTTTGACAGTTCTTGTTTTTTCTTAGAATCAGAAAACAACACGAATACTATAGTTATCAATATAAAGAAAAACACACAAACAAATAATGATGCCTCACTTCACACAAACAAGATCTTAATGTATTTGTGTTGTGTTTGCTTTATATAGCTCTCCTCTTTTCTATATAATTCAGGTGAAGATTTAGGTAAAATAGGTTAGGCACTAGGTAATTTTAGCTTATAAATAAAATTAAAAAAAATAGGTATTCGGCACTCTTTCCTATACAGGTGATCCTCGATAAACGAGCCACTTGTGTTACGACGATTCGCTGAAACGGCGATTTCGATTTTTACAGTTTAAAATTGTTATTTAGCAGAAGTTAATGGATTTTCTTTTAATTTCTGATCGATGACAGTTACATCGTTTTTCTAAATCGTTTTTTTAAATACATGAAATCATAGATTTCAACTCTTCAACTATGGTTGTAAGCTTTGTATGGACCTATGTTTGTCATACGACTTAACACTAGAACCGCCGATGGGACTTTTTTGTCCCATCGCACTCGAAAAAGGTGTGTTATTCCGCTTGTCGTCGTGACAAACCATTGAAATTTTGTGACTTTTATTTATTTTGAACGATCTTTCGAATGCGCTAATAAAAATAATTGTATTCCATATGGTTCTTTAAAAAAATCATTTTTATCCTAGAACCGCCATATGGGACATTTTTGTCCTATAAGCAAATTTTATTGTGATGGCTGGCATCCCTGCTGTCAACGAGTGAGGGGTGTGCTGCTGCAAGTCTGGCAGCACTGGCGTGTACGCATTTTTTGACAAGGCATATCAATACGAATAGAACAATAAAAGTGCGCGAAAGTATTTGACTACATACGTGCTTTTACTCTTGCTTACTACGTGCTTATGTTTTCGCTATATTCAATCGGCTAGTCCATAAAAGCATTCTACCGTACACTCTAGCGCAATTTTATTAGTAGCACTGGTTCGTCGTCTAATAAAGATTTATTATACCTAATTATGGAGTTAATAATTATTTTACCACATGAAACCCTTAGGAAATAATAAAAATGTCTAAATATGTACACATAACGAATGGGACAAAATTGTCCCATATGGCGGTTTTAGTAAGGTTGAAAAGTCCGGCGGTTCTAGTGTTAAAGCTTGCTATGGGACAATTTTTCGACAATCTCGCAGTTCTACTGTACACGTATATTATCAAAAAACAACACATTCCAACTCAGCTGTGCTATACACACATTTACTGTTATAGAGGAAAGCACATTTGCGAATCCAATGTTTAATAAACAATTATTACGTATGTAGAGTAGGTGGATCAATTGTTTCTGTATCATGTCATCAAGATAGCGATTTTACTCCAGTAAATATAAGCATTGAATAAAATTTTAAAGATCTATATGCTTTCTTGAAGTTTAAGAAGTGTAGAACACAAGAATATTTTTTATTTTGTCTCAGTGTTTATCGAAATAGTACAACATTTCAATTACTTATTGTATCTCAACGATTTTATACCAAATGTCATTTAGTGACTATTTTAACTCAAATCAAGTAACAATAAGTTAACTGCTGACCAATAAGTAAATGCACACCATGACAGGACACATACAAAAAATATTCTAACCACAATAAAATTCCCAACAATAACAACAAACAATGCTACTACAACTACAACTACAACTACAACTACAACTACAACTACAACTACAACTACAACTACAACTACAACTACAACTACAACTACAACTACAACTACAACTACAAATACAAATACAACACAACTACAACTACAACTACAACTACAACTACCACTACAACTAGCACTACAACTACAACTACCACTACAACTACAACTACAACTAGCACTACCACTACAACTACAACTACAACTAGCATTACCACTACCACTACAACTACCACTACAACTACAACTACAACTAGCACTACCACTACAACTACAACTACAACTAGCACTACCACTACAACTACAATACAACAACTTCTACTACTACTACTACTACTACTATTGACCGACACAGCGTCCGTGCCATTCAAGAAGTTCATCCCCAGCAATCTGATGTGTTCAAATCGTTCGGCTTTGATCCGTTTATAATAAAAGAGCTAATTGCTCATATTCAAAATTTTAAAACCAGATTACTCTTTTTTACATCCGGTATCGAGAATTTCAGCATCTTGTTAAATTTTGCAACAAAACAAAAAACATTCAAAAATATCTTTCTTTTTAAAATATATCTTCTCTACTCCAGTTAAAAAGCGTTTTATAAGTGTTTTTGCTTTGTTGCTCCGCTGTTGCTGGAGCAAAGGCGCATCCGGCATGTGCCACTCAGCTTCATATTTTTTCGATCTCAATAATGCCAGGGAAAAAAATGAAAATAAATAAATGAATCCAAAACGAAAAACAAAATGTCCATTCGATCACCCAACTCCAACCCACGGTGCGCGGGTCAGAGCGCAATAGCACGCACTGTCAGCAGCTTTGCCGCCGTGTACATGCTGTGCGGGCAGCCACCCAACGCCACCCAACGCCACCCCAGCCCCGGCACACCAGGGCTAATGAAATGCCAATAATTGCTTCGTTTACATTTAACCTTCTTGTTTGATGGGACGATGGCAGCCAACTTATGGCCGATACGGCGTTCGGCCGGCGGAACGGTGCTTCCGGTCGGACGGGCCTGCACAACGCCCAAAGCCCTGGGTGCACTCGTATGAATGTTAATTTAAGTCCTCTCTACCTTCCACCCCTACCCCCTTCGGTCGATCATTTTCGCGCCCTGCTCTATCGCTCTCTTCGTCGGGCTAAATGTGGACAGATGTGTGTTGACTTTCCACGCGAGAAGCCGTACGGCTCATGGGTTTTCACTTCGTGCGCGCAATTATTCCTCCACCCTTTATTATTTCACTCATCCTTTGGCTCTCTCTCTCTCTCTCTCTCTCTCTTTCTCTCTATCTTTCTCTCTCACATTGCTGCATTCTAGGCGGAAACGGCGCTGATGTATGACGCGGTGCATCTGTTTGCGAAAGCGCTGCACGATCTGGATACCAGCCAGCAGATTGACATTCATCCGCTGTCATGCGACACCCAGGATACGTGGCCGCACGGATACAGCCTCATAAATTATATGAAAATCGTACGTACCATGTCGCTCGCCCGCCGCTCCTTTCCCGTTTCTCGTCGCAATGCAACGTTTTTTGTTTTGTTTTGTTTTTGTTTCGACAGGTGGAGATGCGCGGACTGACCGACGTCATCAAGTTCGACCACCAGGGCTTCCGGAGCGATTTCGTGCTAGACATTGTGGAGCTGGGACCGCAGGGGCTGCGCAAGAGCGGCACCTGGAACTCGACCTCGGGCGTCAACTTCACGCGCACGTACGGCGAGCAGCAGAAGGAGATCGTCGAGATACTGCAGAACAAGACGCTGATCGTGACGACGATCCTGAGCGCGCCGTACTGCATGCGCAAGGATTCGGCCGAGAAGCTGACCGGCAACTCGCAGTTCGAGGGCTACGCGATCGATCTGATACACGAGATTTCGAAGATACTGGGCTTCAACTACACGATACGGCTCGCGCCGGACGGTCGTTACGGCAGCCACAACAAGGAGACGGGGTAGGTGGCAGAAAAAAAAATCACGAGCAAATGCGTGGGGAGGTCCGTCTCATCCAGCCCGCAGCTTAATACATCTTTTTCTATGTTCTTTATACACAACTCACACACATGTATATACACACACACCAGCGAATGGGACGGCATGATCAAGGAGCTGCTGGAGCAGCGGGCCGACCTAGCCATTGCCGACCTTACCATCACCTTCGACCGCGAGCAGGTGGTCGACTTCACGATGCCGTTCATGAACCTCGGCATCTCGGTGCTGTACCGGAAGCCGGTGAAGCAGCCACCCAATCTGTTTTCCTTCCTTTCGCCGCTCTCGCTCGACGTCTGGATCTACATGGCGACGGCCTACCTCGGTGTCTCGGTGCTGCTGTTCATACTGGCGCGGTGAGCATGCCTTTTTAAGTTTTAACCTTTCCTTTTTTTCCTTGTGTGTGTGTTGCCTTCCCTCTCAGCAGCTGCTCGACGTTTGTTTGCCCGTTCGAGTGTAAGAAGCACTTGAAAGTGTGTAAAAATAGAACGCGAATGAAAAAGCACGACACGCATTCCCGGAAGCCATGAGTCGCGCACAAAACGGTGCATCTCGCACACGGGAGGCAAATAAAACAACAAAAAACTAAAAGCGAACGACAAGCGAGTGCCTCAGCAGCATGTCTGTCCCGGTCTCGGGAACAAGATTGCACCTCATTAGGCATCGTCAGCGACAGCTCAGCCGGAAATGACACCGTGTGCGCACGCTAGCAGTGGGGCGAAACAAAAAGAGGAAGAAAAAAAACGCGGAAACAGTGAACAACCAGCATGGGAAGCAGCAAAAGCAGCCGCCCCACCCGATCCGCAGCAGCCCGTGCCGTGCAGATCCTGTGCAATCGCCCGGTCGGCAATCCCTTGCAATCGTCTTCGCCGACCGACCGGACGAACGACCGCACAAGTGTAGAGCGTAATTTCGTTTTACGAGTGCAATCTAATTGAAAATTATCCACCATTTATGAGTGCCCATCGTGCAAAACCGTTGCGCTTCCCCGTTGCGCGGTTGCGGTTTCCCTCGTTGGTTCGCCCCTTTGTTTCCCACGGTTAGCGGGGGAGGGGGGGGGCACCCCCAGCGGTACCATTACTGGCCATTTCGGTGATTTGCCGCCCTTGAATGGCGCTTGCACAAGTCTTGGTAATTTCGTCCCCTTCTTCTTCGTCTCACAATCCCTTGGTGCAGCAGGGGCTGCTTCCTGGTCACGGCACCATGCACTATTTTTTTTACCAAACTGTTGCTTTCAAAGCGCAATCAGATCGGAACGGTGAAAAGAAATCAAACAAAGCTGTTCACTTTGCAAAAATGATTAATATTTTCAATCGAAATCCTGGTCACGGCACCGTATTGATGTCCCCTAGCCGAACGAAAGCCCCTGCCCGGAGCGCTTCAAGTACTGGCTACTTGTGCAGCATCGCAATCATCGAGCATCGATTACAGCCACCACAATGGGGAAGCTTTCCTACGCACACAATTGCGCAAACCTGGGCGATGGGGGGGGCAACAGCAAAATGGTGGAAACCAAAAACAAAACGAAAAACAAAGCAAAAACTGAAACGCTTCCGCTTCACGCTATCCCGCCGGGCAAGATTAACGGAGCGCAGCACAGATAACATCCGCACGCCCAATGAACATGGGCGAGATGAGCAAACAAGAGGACCAGAACAACAGCAACAACAAAATAAACAGCGCCATACAACGCCCGCTGCGCGATTATCTGCTCATCAACCAGTGCGAAGAGGAAGCATTACACACACACACACACGCACTCGTAAATACATATACACACAGGAATGTAAATAACCGACCACAAATTCAATTTGCTTTCGCTCTCTCGCTGAGTGTGTGTGTGTGTGCACCCGGACGTGGAAGTTAATTATCGCGAAAAATCACTACCCCCATGGCGGGGGGAGGGGTTGCAGGTGTGAGATGCGGCGCCTAGTTTACTAGCGCAATATCGTTTTCCCAGCAGCGTATTTCACATGTCGTGGGCGGCAGGGAAAATAAATACAACCGTTCGGTCGCCGTTGCATCATCGTTAATTTTCCAATCAATATTCAAAATTGCCCCGCTGGCTTCCCTGCCCGTAGGGCAATAAATTCTCATTTCCGTCCATTGTGTCACTCACGGTGGGTGGAGCTTTTTTTTTGTTTGGTTGTTTTGGGAAAATGTTGTTTTTCTTTTTTTTTTCTTGCTGTGGTGTTTTTGATGCAGCTTTTATTTTGCACTTTGAGCTGTTGAGTGAGTTTTGTTTTGAATTTTGTTAGTTTTTTCTTCACCGCTCTCCCGTTCCCGACCTTCACAAATGCAACAACTACAAAAAAACTCTTCTCTAATTTTACTGCTTCGTACTAAACGCTCTCTTCCTCCCCCATAACTGAACAGCTTCACACCGTACGAGTGGCCCACGCCGAACCCGTGCGATCCGCACCCGGAAAAGCTGCAAACACAGTTCACGCTGATGAACTGCATGTGGTTCGCGATCGGTTCGCTGATGCAGCAGGGGTGCGATTTTCTGCCCAAGTAAGAACCCCCAAAGTCGAAGCCCAAAAGTTTAGCGCGCGAACGGTTGAACGGATTCAAGTGCAGAGTGACGGATTTTATCCACCCTTCCTTTTGTTTTTGTGGTGTCAGAGGTTTTGACAGATTTTTCGCGCCATTCTCATTGTGTGTAATTGTGTGTGTGTGTTTTTTTACCCTCCTTTTCAATACGCCTATTTTGTTTGTTTTTTTTTTCTATTTGTAGTAGTGATGCCTTGTAGCGCTTGTTTGAAGTTAGTTTGTAGCAGCATTGTAGACCATTTGCGAGCCAGTTGCAGTGGGACGCGGTTTTTTGATGCGATTTTCAATTGGCTGTTCAATTCAATTCATCCTGCTAGAGTAACCGATTGCGGACGACAGTTCGAAAGCAATCAAGTCGGTTAAAAGTACGACGCAACGCGGGCAACAAATTAACGTTCAATCTCTAAAAGCTTCTCTACACCTTCCCGCGGCGGGCTTAATCGTGTTGCATTATCTTCTCCACGCACTAATCTCACCGCAGCACGAGCCCGATTGAAGTCCGAGCTGGGGGGGGGGGGGATCAGACAGCCAGCCCAACCAGCTCACTAACCACCGCTAATCGACCCGTTAGCGGTCGGGCGGGGGAAGTGGATGGCTCCGGCTTCATGCCAGCTTAGCCGTAAAACCGATCATTTCCCTTTGTCACCTCATCAGCGCTGCGTTCGTTCAAGCACGCAAACGTTCCCGACGTTGTGATGCGAAGAGATGTTTTAGTTTTTTCCCTCGTTTCACTGCTACCGTCGGCCGACTGTACCGTACCGTTGTGGGTGGGTTGGTTGTAGCTAACGGCTAATACGACAGAGCTTAGAGGGGCTTTTTTTCCTCTTCTTCTGCCGCATTTGTTTCCATCCTTCCACGAACAGCAACGCCACTTTCGATGGGGTTTCGAACGGGTAGTCAAGGTGCTGTTTCCTCCCCCGATCGATTGCGAGCTTATCAGGTTTCAGCGATGGATTTGTGAGCTCTGGCCGTAAGCGTGTTTTGTGTGTGTGTGTGTAGGGTACGCCAACCAGCGGAGGCAGTGCTTTTGCGAACTCGCTCCTTTGCGCTCGGAAGAAACAAGCTGAACAATCGCTCTATTCTTCAGCAGCTAATACTTCACAAAGTTTGTGAAAAATACTTCCACTTCAGACAGGGTTTCGCTCTCCAAACCTCCAAACAGACCACAGCCCAATACAGCGCGGCTACAGCTACCCTTCCCTAACGTACCCACCAACGATTGTAAATCTCAATCACTCCAGATGATTGGAGGAAGTTGCTTTTCCACTTATTCTTTCCCATCTTTCACGCACACCTACACACAAACACACACACACAGCCACAGACGTTCGCGTCTCTAGCCTTTTCTACACAGGACAGGTGAAGGATGAAGCTGTTTGGTGCCGCCGGTTCACAAACGGGGCGAGATTGAAGTTTTGGGCTGAAAAATAGACACTACTCATGCATCGTAGGGCGCGCTGTTTTCCACCTCGTCGAAGCAAACTTTCCATGGATGACGGCGCGTGTGTGTGTGTGTATGTGTTTGAGTATTCATTCAAAGATATTCATAACGCTCATAACTCAAGCAGCCGAGACGATGAAGGGCACAGCACGTAATTCATCACTCAAAAGCCACTTACTTTGTCTCCCTTTTTCCCGCGTGCGTTACGGTGGAAATAAATGTGTGCTTCAACAGCTTTTAACAAATGAGGGAAAGGAAGAGGATATTGTGACTTTATTCTTAAAAAGAATAAAAAGAGAAAAAGATATAGATAGATAGAGAGAGAGAGAGAGAGAGAGAGAGAGAGAGAGAGAGAGAGAGAGAGAGAGAGAGAGGGAAAGTTGAAGAACTCTTTGTTTTTGCTATGTAATTAATACTTTGCACACACAAATACATTATGGTACTTGAACTTCTCATTTGTGTGAGAGAACACTTGAAACACAGAGCTCTTTTTTTCTTGTCTTTTCTATTCTTTTGCACATCAATGGCACATGAATCATTTTCCAATAGCTCGCTGAATATTTTCCTTTCAATTGTTTTTTTTTTGTGCCGAAGCAATCGTGTCCCTGTCCCGCTCGATGCGCTTTGTAGCAAATGCGCCTAAATGTAGGCAGTGCGCACTGCATTCTATAGCTGACAAGCTACAGCAAAGCGCACATTATTCCTGGTAAATCGCAAACAAGCTACAAACAACGATAAAGCCAGCTTTTCGCCAGTTGACTCTGTCTTCCACGCGCAGCATTGGAAACACACACAAAAACTCCCCAGTGAAAGATGCGAAAAGGATACACCCTCCGAACGTTGCGCTGCGAAACACAGCGGACTGGTGCAGAGCCCCAGAGTTAGCAGCGGGATCAGGGATTAGGCGATGGGAAGCCAAGTGTGGATAGGAGGACGGGGCAGAAATGGAATCGGGATTAAATTTCAATTTAATAAATTGAAGAAGCGATAAGTGAAATCTTAATCCAATGGCTGTGGGCCGTCTCTGTCGGCAGAGTGTGTGTGTGTGAGGTTGTGTGACCGAAATGCGAACAACAAACCTGCCGTCCCCTCCCGCAGGACCAACACTGAGCGGGAGGATAATCTCGGCAGCGCCGCTCGATCGGGATTAGATGAAAGGGGACGCCTCGCTCGCTGGAGAAGCGAAGGAAAGCGCGCTCGGGTGCACACGTGCGTTGCTCGCTAACGCTCCCGCTGTGCTACCGCTAGCTTTACACTTGATGAAGGGAAAAGAAGGAGAGAGAGAGAGAGAGAAAGAGAGAGAGAGAGAGAGAGAGAGAGCGTTTGCTTCTGCATTAGTGTGCGTGGTGTGTCGGTATCGGTTCCGCCTTTTTGCGCCAGCGAGCGGCGAGATAATAAATTTATAACTAGATTGCTTCATCCTTTTCGCAAAACGCACCTCGAGAATTACACCGAACGTACACGTGTCGTGTGTCGGGCGGAAAACATGACGTTCCTGCTCGCTCATCAACTAAGCTGTGTGTGTATGTGTGCGAATGAGGATAGGGCCAACATGGCGGTTTTATATCATCGAGCGATTCAATACGAGCAAAAAGAAAGGAAAAAAAGACAAAAAAGGTGGAAAAACGTCGCGCTACAAAACTGCAAAGCAGCAAATTGATAACAGCTCCACACACTGACACTTCTTACACGCAGTCGTTCCTAATGCTCCGCCCGTCGACGATGAAGTGATTTTGATTGTTGTTACTGTAAGGGGGGCGAAACGGGGACCGCGGTGGCAGGGGCAAATGAAACAAGCAATATTCCGCTCCCTTCGCTACTTGCGGAGAAAACCAAAAAAAAAACCCCAACAAACGCCATTCGTGTACCGCAGTACAGTACACAATCGAAATGAGTGCTACACTTATTTACTACAATGATCCCTCATTTTGCTTCTTTTTCCGTTGTCTTCCATTTTCCATTTCCTCTCCACCCCCTTTTCCCCAACCTCTGCCACCTCTTCCTTATGGGCGAGTGATGTTACATCGGTGCCTTTGATTGCTTTCATTTGCTCCCGGTGCCGGCGGAATGGAACCACTGTTGTCTTTCATCCGTCGTGCCAACCGCGTCTTCCATCGCCTTCATTCTCCGGTCGCTTCCCTCCCTCCCTTCCAATGATTATCCTGTTTGGCCGCGGCAGCTTCACACCGTACGAGTGGGAAAATCCACACCCCTGCAACAGCGAGCCCCTGTTTCTGGAGAACAGCTTCACGCTGCTCAACTCGCTCTGGTTCACGATCGGTTCCCTCATGCAGCAGGGTTGCGATATTGCTCCCAAGTAAGTGCCGTAGCGGCGTGTTGTGGGGTAGGATTTTGTTTCGTTTCTTTTTTTCTTTTGTTCACGGCTTCTTTTTTATTGCGTGTAACTAGTTTTTTTTTTTGCTGTTTTTCTTCATCACGTTACTGTGTTTTAGCCGCAATGTCTTCTGTCTGTTTTATTTTCAAACAACTACGTTGTTTCTTTTCTTTTTTTCATTTTTTCTATATTGATTTCAATGTTTTTTCATTTGTATCTTTTTTTGAAGTGGTCATGTGTTAGAGCAGTTATTTTTTTAGTTATACAATATTTCATCTTATTTATTATACAAATGTTTCAAGTGTTTAATTTTGTGTTTGGTTTATTCAAATTCAAATTCTCCATTTATTTTCAATTCTTTATTTACCATCAAGATGCTTCATTTTTCTACGTTAGACATTTTGATTTTGTTTTTCATTTATTATTTTAAATTCTCTATGCATTTACAGATATTTTTGATTGTTTATTTACGTTTATTTTATTTTGCCTTATATTGTTCAGATATTTGTTCTGATTCTAAATACTGCCAAATTGTTTTTGGTTTTAATTTGTTTGCATAGTCCCCTGTTATGTTTGACTATTTATTGATTAATTTTTCAATGATTCTGTTTTTATAGTATTTATTAAAATGCATTAATATTTTATTACTTTTATTTGAAGAAAAATTGTTGTGTTACTCCTTGTTTTGTTTTTATACAGCACCTACCACAACTAGTATGGACAGTCGTTTTTCGCGATTTGTGTAAAATCCGTAGGAGATAGATAAAAACAGTGAATGTATGAGTTGTGCAGAGTACTATTTCACATCTTTGTATATTTTTGTCAATTTTTTTATAACATGTTATAACTTTTTTTAAAAGCGTGCATTTACAATACACTTTTTAAAAATCTTTGAAAATATTTTTCTGAAAAACCATTCTAGAATATATTATGGTATGTCTTTATAGTTATGATACGACCATAAATGGTTTTTTTTTTAATAAGTCGTGTAAAAATGTGATAAAAAATTTGAAAAAAATATCCGAAGATGTAAAATTGTATCCTGCACAACTCATAAACTCACTGCTTTTATCCATCTCTTATGGATTTTCCACAAATTGTGAAAAACGTCAGTCCATAAAGTTGTGGTAGGCACTGTATCATAGTTTATAGCTGTTTACTGTACATTCTTCTCCATTTTATCATATATCGTGTTTTGTGCTGTTCTTTTCCTTATCTCTTCCCGCTTTCTCTCTCTCTCTCTCTCTCTCTCTCGCTCTCTCGCTCTCTCGCGCTCTTTTTCTCTCTTTATCACACTCACTAGCTTTTGCTGCTTGTACGCGTGTGATGTTGCTTACCAAGCCTATTCGTGTGTGTGTGTGTGTGTGTGTGTGTGTGTGTGTGTGTGTGTGTGTGTGTGTGTGTGTGCGTGTGTTTGTGTGCGTGTGTTTGTGTGTGTGTGTGTGTGTGTGTGTGTGTGTGTGTGTGTGTGTGTGTGTGTGTGTGTGTGTGTGTGTGTGTGTGTGTGTGTGTGTGTGTGTGTGTGTGTTTGTGTGTGTGTGTGTGTGTGTGTGTGTGTGTGTGGTGTGTGTGTGTGTGTGTGTGTGTGTGACGTTTTCTTTTCAATTGTTGCTCTTCTTCTCCCGCGTGATGTAGCAAATCTCACATCCATGTGTTGCTTCACTGTATGTCTGTGTGACTTTATGTCACTGAATCTGTGTGTGCGTGTGCATGTATACGTATCCAGACTGTATACTGATTTCATTCGCAAAAAAAATCAAATCATCGAAACCAATTAAAAGGATCGATTGCTGATCACGCACGCACGGCATGATTATTGCAGCAGTTTATTCGCGTTCCCGGGTAAAACAAAAATTACACCCAAAAACACAAACTGCCACCACTCGAGCTCGGGCCAAAATTGAGTGGCTTGTATCGATCGCAAAACGCAACACCCAGAATGTAAATATTCATGAGCCGGGCGCGTTATCATTGGGCAGCATTGCGTCCCGCCGATCGACGACCTGGGCCGAGGGAAGAAATTAAAATAATTATCCCGCGGCGGAGGAAAAGGAACATCACCAGCGCTGCAACTGGTGAGAGGGGCATTGATGATTGTGTTTCTGCTTAAGATTCCTCCTCCCACCGTACTCCCTGTTATTCCTTTCCTTCTCTTTGTTTCCATTCGATAATGGTCGGAAACGCTATTCGGGTCCGTGGGACGTAAATTGGAAGCTGTCACAGTCCCGTCCTTCACGACGCTCCGAGCAGCGCCAAGGATCGATACGGCAGGACATCCGCACAGCCCGGAAAACGGATCAGAAATCTTCGCTTTCGTGTTCCCCGCAAAAGCCTTTCCGCTGCCGATGGTCGGGCGCTGCCCCATTGTTCGAATTCACTCCATTAGCAGTAAATTTTGTCTGACACTAACGCCATTTCCTTCGCTGCGAACACACATACACCACCAGAAAAGAAAATGAAGAAGAAAATGAGGTAAGATGAGCCCACCCACAAACAACACCGTACACTTGGAGCATCCGCCCGCACCGCCACTGATTTATTGACGATGGCGCCCTGTTACTAACGCTGTTCAATACCGCCGTCTGCCTCTGTGTGTATGGCCTGTACGCTACATTGGATGCTGTAACAAAGAACGCTGTTTCTGCGGAGTAAAGCTTCGAAGACAGAGCACCGGCGGGTGGGGCATGGTGCATAAAATTTAGGCAGCAATCGAGAACGCACCACCCGGCGGGACCTTTGCTCGCCCGATTGCTTTATAGCTCTGCCTGGGCAACAATGTTGATGGGTGTATGTGTGCGTGTGATTGGATTTTTCCTACGAGCAACTACTGACAGCAAAAGTAACAAAAAGCACACACACACACATACAGGCTCACAGTTTTTCCCGTAACCACAAAAAGTGAAACTATTTTATGCAAGAGTGAGAACATCGGGTGGAAAGTTCAAGCCTTCCATAAGACGTAAGTGATAGGGAAAAGGGAAGTGAAGGGGGATGTAACGAGTAAGTGGATGTAAAAGAAAGTTTTTGACTCACATTCTTGCAACAAGGAAAAATTGACAACTAGGTCCAGGGGATGGAAGAGGTAAGCAGAATGATGTTCACGGGCTGGGATGAAACGGGGCAGCAGTAGCTACAGTGATCAGCTAAATATAGTGCCCACTACTTGCAGTTTTACATTTTAGCCATTTTCTTTTCGTGAAAAATGAAGCTATTGTGCTTTATTTTTTGAAACATTATTCGTTATATGCTAATGAATGTGAAGTACTAAACCTAGATAAAAATGAAAACATTGCTTTAAGAAAACAATGTCTCTCTACCCACTTTAATCATTCTAGAGAACACATGTTTTAGCATAAATAACACCAATTTAATAATTTATACGCATTTCTAAGGCATTCCAGGCTTGTTTCAGAAAATTTTGGCGTGTTTTTGTCTATCCTTAGACCATAGTGAAGACCTTAGTCTTTTAGCGATGGGCTAAGTTGGCAAAAATCTGGAGTCGACTGCGTTCCGACTCCGGTTATTTCGGAAACGACTCTAGAAGGTAGGTCCGTCCAGTATTATCCGGAGTCGTTTGGAGCCGTCCAGAGTCTTTTGGAGTTGCCCGAAGTCGCTCGAAGTCGGCCGAAGTCGTTGGGAGATGTTTGGTGTCGTCGAAGTCGTTCGGAGTCGTCCGGAATCGGTTAGATTCAGAGTCGTCCGGAGTTGTCCGGAGTCGGCTTTCGAATCAAAGGTCTGTATACGAAGTGCAAAGGGAAAGACAAAAAAAAACAAAACGAAATGAAATGTTTGATCACAAACACATCAAGCACCGGACGGCTCCTGTTGACTCCGACCTACTACGATTCCGGTCGACTCCAATTGACTCTGGAGCATCGGCCTGGACTCTGAAGCTCTCGATTCCGAATAACTTCGATTCCGGTCGACTCCAACTCCGGGCGGAACTTATGATTCCGATTTTTCCGGAGTCGGAAAAGGACTGATAATAGCTAATCCTAAGGACAAACACCCCCTAATGGCATCACATTGTCATTTTATTAATTAACCATTCGTTAGATGTGGCGTCTTTCAAGCTACTCGCCCGTTCTACAGCATGTTCATCAAAGCCAATTGGCTTAAATATGATGAATAACATGCAGGTATAGTGTGAGATCTCATGGTACAGTCGGTCTCATGGTACAGTCGTCAACTCGTACGACTTAACAACATGCCCGTCATGGTTTCAAGCCCCAAATAGACCGTGCCGCCATACGTAGGACTGACCATCCTGCTATGGGGGGAAATCAATAAGTCAATGAAAGCCAACCCCATAAGTGAGATGGCAGGCCTTGACCGGCATCGGTTGTTGAGCCAAAGAAGAAGAATAGTGTGAGATTGTTTGAAAACTTAGCTTTGAATATATTAATATTTTTTTTTATTTTATATATTTTATATAATTATAAAATAAGAGATTGCGAGATTTAGCGCCATCGCTTTTCATCGCCAAGTTCAAATTTTAATTTAGGTTTCAACAATGTAAGGCTTTTGCCATTTGTTAACTTTATCTTGCTTAACCTAACGAAAAAAATAAACTATGAACTATTATTTACATTAAAAAGAGCAGTTAAAAGAAGTAACTCAGATTGTTGTGTTTTTTCTTTGATCCGTTCGGTCATTTCATAGGCGATTTCAGTCACAGGTTTAGTACCAATTGTATCAAAAAATTTTCGTGAACTTTGCACAGATTAATTGAAATTAGAATTTATGTTCGATTATATCTAGACGTGATTCAATCAATAATGATATATGAAGGAAGCACAGGGATGACCATTTTTAGCAAGAGTGAAGAGTGTGGTATGAATTGACGGCATGATGAGAGTTATTACTTGTATAAACATCCAGCATGAACTTATCTATTTTCTATGAAAAATATGGAGTTAGTAAATAAATTAATGTTCCAACAGGAACAAATTTTGCAAACAGGAACCCTACAAGAACAAATGAATCGATTAAAATTTTTTGAATGGCCCCCACTTTGTTTGAAATTTGATTCCCTTCGAGATTTCGTTGGCGGTTTTGAATGCGATGCAAAATGGTGAAAATGGCGTTAATAAGAAGAAAACAAAATATGTTAAAGCTCTGAAATGCTCTTAGGATCAAAACCAAATATTAACAGCAGAGAAATAATAACAGAGGAATGAATATAAATTATTAGATTAGTGTTTTGTTTGTCAGAAAATATGTTTTCTAAAGAATGATTAAAATGTGCAGTGGGGTTTTTTTAAACTTCACTTTTTTAAATGATTTGGTACTTCAAATTCATAAGAAAAAAATAGTATAATGGTTTAAAAAATAAAGAAGTAAAATATCTTCATTTTTTTACGAGAATTGGTAAAAAAACTAAAATTTTATGTCGTTGGCACATTATTTTACCAACCACTGTACATATTTTGCCTCCACACACACATACACACTCGTACTCACACGTGGGTAGTCAAGATTGTTTCACCGATTTGTTGGCAACACAAAAGGGTACTCGCTTTTGTCGAGAGGAAATGCCGTGAAGGCTCACCGCTTCGGTTTCACTCTCGAACCTTCGCCCTTTTGGTCTGGCTGTGCTTCCTCCTTCACCCTGCGCACCGTGTGTGCTGTTGAAACAGGGCCCAGCCAAGTGGCAAGGTAAACGACACCTCCTTCAGGGCTAATGATGAACCGGGCCCTTGATGCACCGTCCTTTGCTCGATGGTCATCCACGCGATGCATTCCGTTGCATCCCGGTCTCTTTTTCTCTTTCAGCGCTTCTCCGCCGCCCGCAGGTAAATCTTTCCTACAGTGTTGCACTGAAAATCTGGTCCACGATTTGCGCTGCAAGAATAGCTGTCGTAAAATTATCCAATTTCCTCCCCCCCACACATTGTTTCCTCCACATTGTCCACCGTAGCACTTTAGGGAACATAGCCGGCAAAGGTGGGGCTAACGGTTGTAGCAGAGGGAAGTATATTTTTACAAACTTCAACCGCAAGCGAACACAATCGCAGCAAGGTGTCGGGATAGTTTTTTTGCTCATCCGTCGGGGTGTTTTTTCTTATGTTAACCTCACATTCACGAGCTCCATGGAGGCGCCCAGTACTTTACAAGAAACCCGGGATGCAAGTGCCCTTACGTTACTTCTTCTTCTTCTTCCTTTTATTGCTCGGCCTCTCGCCCCTTCCCCATGCGACCTTCTCACCAACTGAAAGTGTATGCTAAAGTATTTACCTGCCCCTCGCGCGTCCTCCCCAAAGGAGTGCCCACTTTTAGCGAGAAACTTTAAATTATGCAAATGGATTCCGTAGCGACACCGCGCCACTGCCGGACTCGTTGCGGGACCAATTGGAGGAGTGGAGGGGTGCAGGGATGGCAAAGCTGGGCTCCGTGGCAGAGGGCAAAAGAAGTTTAAGGCCGGCTGGAGCGGATAGAATGCACCTTTTGGCGGGCCGAGAGGGCTGCACGAGAACGAGCGGGGAAGATTTCTTGCTCAAAACTTAACACGCATCAAACGCACACACACACACACACACACACAAACACACTCACACACACATACACTGACCGACCAACTATGCCTTGGACCCTGCTGCGGCTGCTGACCACCGATGGAAAAACCACTGGAAAATAAAGCGATAGGATGAGAAGGGATGCACGAGGGAAGGGGTAGAGGTGGGGAAGGAAACAGTGCGCCAGCGGGAAATGCTTCCCATTTCGCACGGTAAAACGGTTCACATTACACTAAAAGTTTCCGACCATTTGTGTTTCGGTGCCCGCCGCTGGCCAAGGGTGGCAAACTCGGAATGCGGTTACGGGCGGGGTTCCGTTTTTCCAACCACTAGCAGAAACGGTCTTGCAGCAGGGAAACGATCCGGGAGGAGGGGGGGAGGAGGGGGAGGATAGAAAGAGAGAGAGAGATAGAGTGAGGTAAAGAGAGACATTCACTGCAGAAGTTACAATTTGCAAAACCACTTTTCCTTACCGTCAGAGGGAGATTACTGGCCAGGGGTGAGGAAAATGCGCACGGAAAATGCATTCGGTAGTTTTTGACCAACGTTTCGTATTATCCCTTCATGGGTTAGCTTCTGGCTAAGTGTGCGTGTGTGTGTGTGTGTGCTGGAGCGAAAGAGGATAAGTTAATTGACGTTGTTTAAATAGTTTCAAGCTTGTCTATTTGTAGAATGTTTTCAATTACAAATAATTTACCTTCTATTTAACAAAAACATTTTAAGATAAACAGAAAAAGTTAGATCTTTCTCAGGTTGTTCTGACCAAGTTCAATTTATGATGTATCTTTCACGATGTTAACTATATCTTCAAAATATATGATATTGGTCAGTAGTTAAAAAATAATTTTGCACATTATTTTATTATTTTTACCATGCTCTTACAAAAATTAATTAATGATCCCCTTCACGTTTTGAAACCGTAGGCTGAAATTTCAGCCTGTCAGCTGTTTGCATTGTATAGCAGTTTTCGAGCAGCTTTCAAAGTAGGTTTAATATACAGGTGGGATTATCCCAAGGTTTATACATTAAGAAGGCTGATTTTATCGATTCTGCTTCTGGATGAAGATTTTAAGAGTGTTTTATGTATTCGTCAAGTAACCTGAAAGCCAGTTTAAGCAAAAGTTTTCACCCGTCCTGCCAAAAAGTGACGTGGAAAACATGCCATGTTGCCATGCCAAAAACCTAGTCTACATACACTTCGATTCTAGATTCTACCGCCTGATCTCTTAAATACACTTTAGGATTTTCCCATTTTTTCGAACAGATACTCGAATCTCATTCTAGCTATGAGTCTGAAATAATCTATGCTGAAAATCGTATGCTAGTTTGGATGTAGTTTTGTAAGGAGAGTTCATATGATTTCAGCCTCCAACTGTCAAACTCCATATAAAAAAGCTGACTATAATCGTGAAAGGCCCCAATGTTATATTTGTTTGGCAAAGCTTTCAAAATAGCGACTTAAGATGTTTTTGAATCAAAAAATTGCCTGTATTTTATCACTATTATTCTCTCAATGTTTTCTACCGAATTAAAATCAAACTTTCAGAAGTAATTTATTTTAGTATCCTAAAATCGTATTTTTTTAACGGTACTTTTGTGGACTGGCATTGTGTAGCTGAAAAATCAATCGTTTTGCTATGATATTTTAATGTAATTCATATTTTAATTAATTTTAAATTAATTGGCGACAAATTACAGTCTTCGCCACCTAATTTTCGCTCTAAGGTATCAAATTTTGCCTCTAAGGCAACAAATTTTGACAGTGCGCATGAATTTTTGACTGTAACGCACCAATTTTTGTCTATGAGTCATCTATTTTTGATACCTGTGATAATTGTAACTTTTAAAGTATTTAAGCTGATGTTTGCCAATTGTAACTATAAATTACATAAAAAATACCAAAAAGCCTGTAATTTAATTGTTTTTTTTTTGAGAAAGTAATGAAATTTTACAAATTCTAAAGCTATTGTTTTAACTTGAACATAAACATCAATTATTTCACTAAAATTAAAATTTCCAAAATTGGCATAGCAATAGAATTATTTTAAATTCCATCAATGAAATTATTCACTACTCTACTTAATGATTTCAGAACACACAGTTTCAGAAATTATGTAACATTTTGTAGACGAAGCGATTGACTCACAGTGAAAATTGATCCTTTAGAAACAAAAATTGATGTGCACTGTCACTGTCATTGATGCCTTCGAGGCAAAAATTGTGATACGCGGTCAAAAATTGATACCATCAAGATAAAAATAGGTGAGTGTCAAAGTCAAAATTTAGCGATAACGACTGTAATACTATGTTTTCGAAGGTTATTTTATTTTATTTATTGAAGATAATTGCGTGGCACGCGCAGCGGCCTTTGCAACATTAAAAATAAAATAAAACTTAAGATAATCTTACTTGCTGTATATTTGAATACAGACATGAACAATTAAACGTGGCAACGGCAACATTGAAGTAAAAAAAAGCAGTAGAACTTATTGAAAGCTTTACACATCGAGGTAATTGGATAATGAGCTCCTCTATAAGTACGGGCTAGGTATATTTTGATAAAAAAAATCCGAAGACGTAGTGCGTGGTCAGGAGCGTACAAATTGATCTTCAGAAGAAGCTCGGGAGCTTCAATTTCGCCTTTTATTAACATTGCTACAAAAACTGCTTGTGCTACCTCCCTACGTCTCTCTAAGGACTGCAAACCTAGAAGAAGCCGTCTAGTTTGATATGTTAGAGACTGGTCTATGTTCCACCTTAAGGTTCTTATAGCTATTTTTGTGATTTTTTTTCTGAATGCGCTCAATTCGTGTAGACCAGTTGTTAGTGTGTGTAGACCATGTTACAACATTAAATTCAAGTAATTTTAAATAATTTTCTAAATTTAAACTATTCTTTCGTAATTTATTCCACTGCAACAATATGCTAACTTGGTGTGTGGATATAGAAGCTAATCGCATTAAGTTAAGTTAAGTGTTAATTAAAAATAAGATATTCTATAACATCTTCGTTGCATTAATACACTTGTCAAACAAAGATAGCAGAAAGTTAGCAGTAGAAAATTAATCCTTTCCTTTTTTGTTTTTTGTTGTTTTTGTGTGTATGTGTGTGTGTAAGGCATTTTACTGGCCAATTTTGGAATTAAAATCAAGTTTTGGTGGAAAGTTTCATCTTGCAGTCAATCGTAAATGGATCAAAGGGAAGGCGAAAGTTGGTTTGAAGCGAGCAAGGATTGGAAACCTATTATTCTTTCCAAACAAAAAGAAGATATGAACTCTATGCTCTCCCTCTCTCTCTATCTTCGTAGCTCTCGCTCCCTCTCTCTTGCTATATTTATATTCGTTCTTTCATTGCACACACCAACAACAAGAAGCTTCTTTTCGAGAATAAATCTACCCTTCGAGGCTAGTGGACATTTGCCAGTACAGTTTTTTTTTATTTTCACAGCTTCTTGTAGTGCCATCATCAGTTTACATCAAACGCGATTTGCCGCTTTTCACCAGCAAACAAACTTTTCCCATTTTCCACTTCAGTTTTCTTTTTCGCGTTTTACCCTCGATTTTTTGTTTGCTTGGCTGTAGGTTAAATCCTTCAAATCATCACAAACCCAGCCTGTCTCTCTGTTTTATCGCCTGCTCTACATTCTGCACAGAACTTTTCATCAAGCTAATACATACACTCACATAGACACACATATTCAAGGTGCGTTGTTGATTTGAAGAGCGAGAGAAAGAGAGAGAGAGAAAACACCAGAGCAACCAAAAAAGTTTCCCAGAAGTCATTCCGGCGCGCCTAAAGGAAGGAAAATGTGATTTGAACCAAGAACCGCGCGCACTGTCTCGCTGGCCTATACCGTTTCTGATTGCTTTTGCTTGCGCGCCCCGTTTGCCCTTTCTGCACGGCCGTGTAATGTTTCATCATCTGGAACAAACAAAAAAAGGAAGCACCTTCGAACGCGGACACGTGGAAGCGATAAGACACGCGAGGCGGGACTTAAAACGGCACGAAAAATATGCCCACGACAGTCGAGAGGTTTATTAAAATTCAAACTTGTTTTTTTTTTGGCCACGAAATTCCGCACCTGCACTGTGTGGCGGTGCGTGATGCTGTGAAGCAGGCGTTTGCTTTGCTCTGACACCTCACCTTCAGCTGACGGGGACTGTTTAGTGTCAATTTATGGATGAGCTTCATCGCGTGGGGGAGATCAAGTCAATTTTATATGTTTTGGTTGCTTTTTTTTCTTCTTTTTCTTCTGTTGAGTATTTAGATGCCGTTCCAGCAAATGTCGGCAGTAATGTACCCACATACCCACACACATAAATACACTCAAATTCACAAGTCAATTGATGTGTTTCTCATTGCATTGGCAGAGGCAGGCGCTTGGCCTAGATCGTGCTTTAATCCGTGCATTAAAATCTTGACCGTAGCAAAAAAGAGAGGCATTTTCCATCCCAAAATGGCGAATAAGAAGATGAGCGCCACAACAGCAACGCTACCACACTCTAACCCCACACAGAAAGTCTGCAAGACTCCTCCCGCTTACAAAATTGAAATTAATTCCACCAGTTTCGTCACGGCCTCCCATCCGATGGTGCCACTTTGCGCCGAACGGTGAACCAATACCCTAATGCGCTGCATCCTCCGCCCGGCCACTCCCCTGAGGGGGGAAGGGGGAAAAGTTTTCGGGAAACAATGATGGGACGGGAGAGGAAATTTGAAAAGTTTAGCTTCGACAAAACAGTTTTACGAGCGACTTGACTTTGACCCGGTCAGTTCCAAATTCCATTCAACCAGCCAACCAAACCATCCCCTTCCCGGTCCCAGAGCCCCTTGTTCGACTCGATTTCTTGTCCCCGATGGAAAGTAGAAAAATCGGGCTGGCGGGAAAATACACGCGCGCTTAGTAAGGGAAGGAATCTTGTTTTCCTTTTTGTTGTTTCCTCCGCGGCCCATAACAATTCTATCTCAACAACAAGAGTGGGAGAGGAACGAGAGGGGGGATGGGATTGGAAGAGAGGTGATGTGAGAAAATAGTTTTTCCATCCACGCGGGTCCAGGAAGCAATCTCGACCGACTTTTATTCCAAATTAGAAGATCAAGAGATAGAGAGAGAGAAAGAGAGAGACAGAGAGAGAGAAAGAGAGAGAAAGAGAGAGAGAGAGAGAGAGAGAGAGATTGAACAGGAGGCATCAAATCAAGCCAAAAACAAATCAAGCCAAAAACAAAAAACTATCCCTTGTGCCCTTTCCTATCCCTTTCGTATACTCCAGAGGATCGGATGGCCTTCTTCCTATCAATGCAAAAGCTTTTTCCGCAATCGTGTCCATAAAATTTGCTTTTCGAGCAAACGGCAACAAAGCAGCTTCCTTTTTTCACAACCTCCAAACCAGCGATGTCAAACTCATTTGACATCGCGGGCCAAAATGCTACGCAAAACAGAAGCACGGGCCTCAGCTTAGCTTTGATATGCAAAAATCAGTTTGTTAGCAGTTCTTTCCATTTCATTTCGGGATTACAGTTGCGTTTCAATAGTTAAAATATTTGTACAAAAAAGTGAAAAAAACGTAGATGATTATTTTCAATTGGACTTGGGCCTCTGAAATTTGCAACACTTGTCTCGTTTTGTGCCAACTAACAAGATTTAATGCGTAAAAATAATGACAAACACTGGTTTATCGAATGTCAATAGCAAATTTTTATGTTGATATTGGTGCCATTTTGATTATCAATACTTTTTAGTAGGTATTTTGGTATTATTGTGAACTGCATTTACGTACATAAGAAACAGTGAACTTTGAATTTTGATGCTGTCCAAGGTCCATAAATTACTACAGGTCGATTCGTCCAGTCCAGTCCAGACTTGGACAAATCTTCATTTGACTCGGGGAGAGTAAGGTGTCATACAAGTCATTCGTAACCGTCTCTTAGTAATTCTCTTCAGTGTTACAAAATGTCACTGTCAATGTCATAAAAAAAACTGACTGAAACAAAGTCCACATCAGCGTCACGTACTCAATTGTGATACTCAGTGGTGATACTCAAAACGGTTGATGTGATCAATGCATGCTTCGTCACATTTTTGCGACCATCGCTTGGTCAGTCACAATGTCATGACTTTTTTTTTTTACTGCGATCAGTTCTGCAAAATGTCACTAACATAGTCATGACAAATTCCGGCTGAAACAAAATCATGTCAGCATCACGAGCTGAACTGCGATGATCAGAGGCGAGCCTCAACCATCACATGCTTGGTGACATTGTGTGCAACCAATTCTTGGTCTGTCACTTGGTCGCGACATTTTCAGTTGGTGATCGTCCCGATAGTCATGGGAGATATGCGATGCGTGCCAGTTTCATGGAACAAACAAAATGATTGCTTGCTTTCTCGCTCTGTTTGACCCGACAGACTATTAAACCAGAAAGAGCGTGAAAGCATGCTCATTTTGTTTCTTGGGACCACACGCCAAGTATATTCCAAGAATGTCTTGAATATCACCCCCAGAAAATGTCGTGACCAAGTGAGTGACCAACAGTTGGGTGCTACAAAAAAATGTCACCAAGCATGTTATAGGTCCACTAACTGTTTGAGTATCGTCACACTGAGTTGTGTACGTGATCTGATTTGAGCTTCGTTTCAGTCATGAGTGTTGGTGACTGAAACAGTGGCATTTGACAGCACTGTTTACAGCCAAAAACAATCATGATTATGCTTGCACCGGCATTAACCACAGCTTGTCAGTCAGAATATTGCGTTGAACTCAAGAACTCGCATGTCACGTTCGGCATGTCATGACGTACTTGTATTGAGTATCAGCAATGAGCATCAAGCTACCACGGATATGTTCATTTTTTTCGTTGGTGAAAATCTCGTGATGTTCATAACATTTTGTAGCACTGACTCTTTTCCAGCCAATTTCCATAGAAATCCTCACTCATTATGGCGACCAAAATCATAGCAATAAGCTCACATGTAGTCTATCTGGTCACCTTAGTGCTGCTTCATGGAAAGCTTTAAATCATTTGTAATATCCTATCAACAATAATACGTGTTTATGCTGACATGTATTATAGCTGATTTCTAAACGCTTTGCAGAAGTATTATATTCTAATCTGCAACTATACCTAAACATGGGTTCGATCTTTTCCAAAACATGCCAACAAAAAGTGTAAGAGCTTAAATTTTTTATTCCTGTTAGTTGAGTGATTTTGTTAAATTATTCATGTATTTTTCTTATACAAATTACTCTTTTTGATCATCACGAACTTTTATTAATTGCTTCAAAATAAAATAATAATGTTCCAAAACCACATGCAGATGAGTAAGATACTTTCAGACATTTTGGAGTTTTATATGAGTTTGAAACGAAAACGCGAGTTGTTTCTTTAAAGAATTATACATCAAATATTTGTTACTAACAAATTGATTCATCGGAAAGGGTACACTAGATTTTCTTTAAATTTTTAACTATTTTTCGAAATTTTTCTGGAACTGAATGTTCATGTTCAATGAAATAAACAGTTTTGGGGTTTTCTTGTATAACTCAAACAGTTCTTGGGTTTCTTTTTTGTGCATACACGCATTGATGCGAGGTAGGATAATACGCCGACAAAGTTTTCTGACGATGCCTGGTCTGACAATTAGTAGAGAAACCTGTGAAGAAGAAAATCACTCAATATTTTAAGTGTCCAGAATTGACTGACCTGTACTGTAGATGCAGATATGCTTATACAAATAAATTTTGGCTAAAGCGGTCGCGGGCCTCCAGTTTGACATCTCTGCTCTAATCCATCAAAAATACAATGCAAGAAGCCTGAGTAGTATCCGTGCTTGTGTGTGTGTGTGTTAGTGTTACGATTTTTGTTTTGTTTTGCTACTTTGACCGTAAATCGTACTACAAAAGGCTTATCGATTAGGAGCCTTCAACATGAGCGGCTCACTTCAAACGACCGAAAACTGCATGCCGATGGCCTGACTTGCCTTCGCAAGTTTTTTTTGTCTAATGTTTTGTTTTCACTTTCCCCCTTTCCACATGCAAAGCCGCGCCCTGTTCACCATCACCGTGCGCAGAGCTTTGATTCTTGTGTTCGGGGGTTTCCCCGGTCGCTGGGCGTTCGAAGGGAGGCGTCTTTCGATGCAAACAGGGTAATGAAAAACCGGCTACAAGGGAAAGCGCGGCGCATGGTTTGAAAAGCGCTTCCGACTGGCTAACTCGTTGTTTTGCAAAAAAATAGGAAAGAAAAACGAAAAGCAACTGATTGAAACTGCGGAAGTGGAAAAATTAAAATAAAACAAAGGCGCGAAGTAGGGCGAAGGTGGCAGGGGCAGGCTCAAACAAAGGCTCAGTCTGAGAGAAAAATCAATCGGCAAACGTGAGCTAATGCAAGCCTTGCAGCGAGCAAACAGTTTAATGTTCATCCGTTTTGTTTTTGATTGTTTTTGCCGTTGTTTTTGCGAGTGTTTGTGGTAAAACAGAAACTGGAGCATAATAGACTGAGCGAGTTTGTTCATGCTGCCGCATATTTATTTATGAATCATTTGCATCAATCGGTACCGATTTTCTAATTACCCCTCCGCGATGCGTACGCGAGGACAACGGACGAGGAGAGACCGAGGTTTTGCACAACAGGATTGGTGGTTAGAAACGATCCATGTTTTGCCATGAGTGAGCCGGCCAAACTAACTTCCCGGAAAATGGACGGCTTTTTATGTTTTGTTTTGTGTTTTTTGTTTTCCTCTCTCTCTCACACAAACGCGCGCGCACGACACGAACAGGATCGAAAAACAAAACCCAGCGTGCGAGGTAACGTGTCCCTTTTGTTGTGTTTCCACCCCCTGACCCCCGGCTTCGTGCCGCTGTTGCTGCTCAGTGGTTGCGGAAAATGCGAACGCAACACACAAAAACAACTTCCCGCAACGGCTGAACACTTCAGCGCACCCGGGGTTTCGGGCTGGGAATGTGTGTGTGTGTGTGCGTGTGCTCGGCGAGCTGGAAAATGTCCGATTTCACCCTGCCCGGCCCATTCAGCGGGGATGGCAATGGGATTAAAGCGGTGTGTTGTTGCCGTCGGTGTGTTGTTTGCCTGCATTCATCATTCTTAGCGTGGCGTAATAAGCCCATATCGAATTGCCGGGAAAAGCTTCTCCTCACTCACTGTGCAGGAATTATCAACGAACTGTATGGGGATGAGCGTATGGGTGTGTGGGTGTGTTTTTGGGTGTTGTTTTTGCTATCGTGGTTCTCTTTAAAGATGTCTGTCTAGTGTAACAAGTCAAGAACTGCCATTTTGTTGGTCTGCTTCACTCGATGTTTTGCTGTTATGGTCCGCTTCATCGCATCGGCTTCTGTGTTGTGCTTTTCGGCTTTATTTTACCTTCACTGCTTCACTTGCTTCGATGTTATTTGTTTCCTCTTCGCCAAGCGTCACTCTTGCCACTCTATCCGTTCACCGCATGAGGGACACGTGGGGCATTGCTCATAGGTTAAGATCGTAGCTTTTAGTTAGACAGGGAAAGCTTCTCTACCACTTTGCTCTGAGTTGCGCTCCAAATTCGGAATTAATATTTACATTTGTAATTAAAATAAAAAAACATTATTCAAAAGAAAAAAGCAACAATTCAACAAACTAAAAGAAGCGCAACTCACACCTTATTATTTTCATCTAAACGAGCCTTTAGACTTAGCAAAGAAATAGAACAGTTGTAGCAAAAGGCTAGAGCACTTGTTAGGCACTCCTAACAGACCCTGGAACACACTTACTAACACGTGTCTTTCTCATTCTCACACGCACCGACACACAAATCGACACGTCCCTAAAAGGGCCGTCTCGACGCGCATGGTTGCCGGGATGTGGTGGTTCTTCACGCTGATCATGATCTCGTCGTACACTGCTAACCTGGCCGCCTTCCTCACTGTCGAGCGGATGGACTCGCCGATCGAGTCGGCCGAGGATCTGGCGAAGCAGACCAAGATCAAGTACGGGGCACTGCGCGGCGGCAGTACCGCAGCCTTCTTCCGGGTAAGCTAGGCCCGTGTTGCCCTTAGATGGCTATTTCATTGTTACTCACATGCTTTCTCTCTCTCTCTCTCTCTCTCTCTCTCTCTCTTTCTCTCCACCGAATGGCGACAGGATTCGAACTTCTCCACCTATCAGCGCATGTGGTCGTTCATGGAGTCGGCCCGCCCGTCCGTGTTCACCGCCAGCAACATCGAGGGCGTGGAGCGCGTGGTGAAGGGCAAGGGCAGCTACGCCTTTCTGATGGAGTCGACCTCGATCGAGTACGTGATCGAGCGGAACTGCGAGCTGACGCAAGTCGGCGGCATGCTCGACTCGAAGGGCTACGGTATCGCGATGCCACCGAGTAAGTACTGAACCCCGTAGGAGGAAGCGAGCATATTTTTGCCTTACGATTTTGGTTTTACTGGGGCTTTAATTTTTCAATTTGATTTGATCATCGTAAAATAGTTCATAGGGATAGTAGGAAAATAGCTGCAAAGGTAATCTCGACTCTGATGGTCATGTCAAAGCCAATTACACAGATCACAAAGCTACTTTAGACCTCATCTCACTCGACATTTTAAACGCCAAATTGCAGAAGCTAGGCTTTTTGGAACAAATTAAGTGGATCATTCCTACCTCTTAGAACGCTCATATACATGATCAAAGTCAACAATCATATATCTAGAGAGATGCTTGGCACCTCAGGGGTACCTCAACGTAGCAATTTGGGCCCGTTTGTATTTGTTGTTAAGAAAACCAATGTGGGGCCATTGCGGGCTGAACATCATTTTCTTCTGTTGTCGGCAACGTTAAGCTGTTCGCTCGTATCAACGATATCAATGACTGCATCAGTCTGAAACACGCTATCAATCGGTTTAGTACGTATTTTGAAGCAAGTTTCAATACTTGTTGAAAGGAAGATTTGTGTGTCCAATGTGTGTCAGCAATTTTTATGATTATAAACAAATTTCGCGCTGGGCGCGAATTGTGGGCTTTCAAATCAAATCTGTATTTTTATAGAATATTTTTTATATTAAAAACATGCATACTACTGAGGCACTTTGATATTTTTCAAACTATTTTGAAACGATTGAAAACTATTTTGAAGTATTTCAACGATTTAATTTTCTTGGTTTGGATTTCTGCACATACGCCATCGGGAAAACTATGAATACAAAATTTGGCAAATAATCCTCAATAATTCTTATTACTTCATAGTCATTACTTCATTGTCGTCTCAAGAACATGTCCATAGCAATAAGATGTAATTTAAACAGTTTGTTTGCTTCACATCTTAAAGGTCTAGAAATGATATTAACTAGTACTCTTAACTGAGTTCTGTAGATGGACCGTTTCAGTCGTAAGTGAGTTTTATTATTGTCTTATTAGGTCATACAAGACATTCAAATGGAAATAGAAAGACTACATCGCAACAATATAGTTCAACAAGATATTATTTAAAATATTGCATAGGAATACTATGATACCGTGATTAATCGAATCGAGCCTATCCTGCTAAGTAGAGTAATCTAATCGAGCCTTTTCAATCATCATCATCACCTCATATAGGCTATAAACATTTATTTTACTACGTTGAAATAAGATCATCTAGATCACGATGGATTGAACTATAAACTACATTTAAATATACTAATTGTTTAGAGCAAATTCTCGTTTGATTTCGTTAGGCGCTCGTTTAAATCTAGCTGCTTTGTAAATCTCTAGCTGCCAAAATGTAAAGACTTTAGGTAAAACAGTCGAAGCCACTAAATGTTGGCTCTAACTGTATTGTTGTCACAAATTTTGCATACATTTTTGACACTATGCATCAATTTTCGATTGCAAGTCAATCACTTCACTTACAATATTTAAGGTAATTTCTAAAATTATCAGGCTTATTCTACTCTTCAACGTGTACTTTTCATTACAGAAATAACAGAAATAGAATACGCCTGTATGTGCTCCAAAATTACTAAATTTTAGTTGAGTAATTAATAATTTCATTGATATAATTTGAAATATAACAATTTTTATTCCAATTAAGTAAGTTTCAATAGATTAAAAAAGGTTCCCTTATATTTTCAGGATGAAACTATGGCTTTAGAATCTATTAAATATTGCATGGTTACACGGGTTTTGTGGTGTTTTTGTATTATCACAATACAGATGTAGTAATCATGATAAATGTACATGGTATTTGATAAGGTTTATGGCAATAGGAAAAACTTTTAGACTTACAGATCAAAATAGGAGCGTTAGAGTCAAAATTGATACTCACTAGCCTAGCCCGCACGCCAAATGTGGCCCGCCGCAACATTAAACTTTGATTATTTGTATAGAGGGACAAATTATTACGTGGCGTTTCTAGGAGTTAGGTTGGGACACATTATTGACCCTTTGCAGGCCATTTTAGATAGCTGATGTAATAAGTCAAAGTCTTCTAACGCCATTCCTATTCTATTGAAGCCTTGTGGGCTGGAGCAGAACCCGGTTGAGAGCGAAAACTGTTTTTTCCAGAAAATATTTCAGCGCCAAGCTTCAAATGGCTTTTGATAATTTTATTTTGTTTTGAAAAACAACGGCCACGTTGGCCCTCTCGGCCAAATAGTTCCCCAAACCAACTCAGGAGATCAATTTTGCTATCGTTCGACGTATATCATGAAGCCATTAAATGCTGCTGTATCAAGACATGTTGCATAGAACCGATCAACTTGCTTGCTCCAAGCTATCACCAGCGAAATCAATATTTCGTCCGGAAAAAATATGTTGTGACTAGCGTGCGTTATCAACAGCAGCTGAGATCTAACTAAAAACCTTACTACTATTACAATAAATTTTATCAATAGGAATTACCAACCTTTAACCTTAGATGATAGTGTGGCAGCAGCTTCACTTCATTATTGCTTAACTATGATTAACCAATTGTTTTGTTGGTAAAACTTAGATAATGTAAAATTAACTGGTCCGATAACTTACAAAATTTACAAAAAAAGGCCTTAGAGCCAAAATTTGACGGTAACGACTGTAACATAATCCTTTTAAAAGATAGTAGTTGGTTACATTTATAAGATAATGAGATTAATAGTAGACGTGGGCCGATAAAAATACTCAAATACGTTTTTCCATAACATGAATGCTAATTACGCCTGCCAGTATGCAACGTCACTGGCATTACAAACTTTTCAATGTCAATTTCATAACCAATCTGGCTGTACTAATCCATCGTTCGCCCTTCCAGACTCACCCTTCCGGACGGCGATTAGCGGTGCGGTGCTGAAGCTGCAGGAGGAAGGCAAACTGCACATCCTGAAAACGCGCTGGTGGAAGGAAAAGCGTGGCGGTGGATCCTGCCGGGTACGTTTGCTACATATTCCAGCATTGTCCCCATTTCAGTGGCTTATTCAAATTTCTCTCTCTTTTTCTCGCTCTCTCCCTCTCTCTCTCTCTTGGATTTTGTTTCTATTTATTTTCCTTACATGCGTCTCCCAGGACGATACGTCTAAATCGAGCTCGACAGCGAACGAGCTGGGGCTGGCGAACGTGGGCGGCGTGTTTGTCGTGCTGATGGGCGGTATGGGCGTTGCGTGCGTTATCGCCGTGTGCGAGTTCGTCTGGAAGAGCCGAAAGGTGGCGGTCGAGGAACGGGTAAGCATCACTCGTTTTAAAATAATTTCCACCAATCCCATCCCATCCCGTCCCCCCCGCTTCCCAACATTAGCACAAATTTCAAGCGGTTCGACGGCATCTCTACCAAATTCCATGATTCCGCTCATACTACGTTACCTCATACGTCACACCATCTTCTGTCATTTATCTTCTCTTTTTTCTCTTTCTCTCTCTCTCTCTCTCTTTCTCTCTCTCTCTCTCTTTCTCATTTTTCTGCATACCGGTTTCCGTTTTGTAACTGGATTTAATTTTGGTTGTTTTCATTGTACATTCGATTCTATTTTCGCACGATCGGTCTTTGCGTCAACGGCTCGTCGTACTGTTTCCCACTAACTTCCCCCTTCGGTTTCCCAATAATGGTTTGTTTCATACCGTGCTTCCTTGTTTCATCTTCGGCAAAGGAACCATACCAGAAAAAGCATCCCAAAGAGTGTAGATTCGAGTAGATTACGGTCAGCTGCTCACGCTTCTAAACAAAACAAGAAAAGGCCACATTTACTATTTACGTTAACAGGGAGCAAGGATCCCTTCATCGCTCGCATCAGTTTGTACCGCGATCGTTTAAATTTGTTACAATTAGCTTCAAACAATACTTCACTCCATGACATAAACTGCTCAACTAGATAAGACCGTTCTGCAGGTTTAAGAAACTGCAAAACGATTACATTCGGTGAAGTTATTTATTCATGAGGATTTAGTTTCAGGTGTATCTTTCGTTGTATTGGCCATCCATAACTTATAAAAACCCTTCCAAACTCAAGATAGAGACAGACAGAGAAAGGGAGAGATAAAACATGTGTGTGTGAGAGAGAAAGAGAGAGAGAGAGTGAGAGAGATTGAGAAAAAGGCAAAATTAAAGAGGTGAAGCGACGGACGCTAGCTAAATCAAATTTACCACCCAACACCGTTTGGGATGGTTTCTGTTTCTTGCTCGGACCAACTAGCCAACGAACAAAGCCCCTCCCCTTGAAACATACAAAAACAACAACAACCAACCCCGTAGACACAGAAAGAAAACATGTAACTAACACAAAACCAACAGAAAAACATCGTTTTTGGCAAAGCCCTAGCCCCGGTACGGATAACACGCCTCCATTAGAAATAGTAGTAGTAGTCGTGATTTGATGCTAATGCTGCTGCTCCTGCGGGGGAGTGAAATAGCGCAAGGGAGAGAAAATACATGTGTAAAATATAATCATTCATTGATTGTTTAAAAACAAACGAGAAAAATACAAGCTGGAAGCAACAAGAAATGGTTTCCTAGAAGCAGATAATAGGACTAGCCAATGGACGAAAACGTGAAATGTTGTTGTTATTGTTTGTTTTTTAGTATACCCATCTATTTGATACTCATGTCGACATTTTTCATTTCATTTGATATCTTTTATATCTTATTTTTATTTGTCTGTTTTTGTTTTCTTTTATTAAATGTTCCTTTTTTCCTTTTATTTATTTCCCTTCTTAATTTTCCTCTATTTCTATTACGTTTCTCTTTCTTTCCATGATTTAACGTGTTCAAACCTACCTGCATTATGTACCAGTACTAAATGCATCCACCCGTGCACCCACCCTCGGTGAAAGGGAAATTCGTACGACTGAAAGACAACCAGCGCATACTAAAGTAAGCCGAGTAGAGGGATGGATGTTCACAGGAAAAAAAACCATACACACGCACACACACACACAGTAAATGCTCAGTAAAAGTCCCTGTACAGTTGGAATTGGCAGTTCTATGCGACGCGAAGCAAATAGTTGGATGGAACAAATTACACATACAACTTACATGGTCGAACAGATAATAATTGAAACAATATGCGCAAACTGAGAACACACAAACAGTAAATATCCGACGATATGTGAACAAGTGCATGTGTACATTTGTTCTGATTGAACAGTGAAGAAAAGGGGCAAGCTAAACGAGCCAATATGCTCCAAGGCGGAAAAATTGCGTGAGAAAAAATATTAGGGAATTTTTTACCAAAAACAAAAAAAAACAATCTAGAGTAGTCAACAATTATTATTAAACATTCTTCAGATACATTGTCCCGTAACCGAACCGCAGGCTCTTCATTCTTGGGGTGGATTTAGAGGGAAAGAGAAATAGAGGAGATAGAGAGAGAAAAGAGAGCATTTAAAGAAGAGCTCGAGAGGGAAAGTGAAATTTAAAAAAAAACAAAAGGGGACTAGATATACTGTGTTTTCCATACACCTTCCCCATAGAATCCACCCCCGGTTGAGGAGGAAAAAGCTGTAAGCGAGTCTCACCAAAAGGAGCACCGCCCGAGGCGTCATTTTAAGAATAAGCAAAAGAAAGCGAAAGCACAATATAGTAAATAAAATGGGAAGCAAATGAGAGGAACAAGAAAAAGATAAACACACTCTCACACACACAAGAAACAAAACTGGATGCACTAAATAAAACTGGATTCTCTTCTGAGGTGAAACTATTTTTTCTTATTGCATTTTCATTTGGCCCTTTCCTTCTCCTTTCTGTGCCCGTCCCACTTACATTGCACACGTCGCTCGCTTTCTTTCGTCGTCGTTCTGTTTCTTATTCTTTTTTGCTATTTCTTCTTCTTCTTCCTCTTCTTCTTCTTCTACTTCTTCTTGTTTCACTCTTTGTGTATTTCGCTCTCGCTGCGACCGGGGATCTACTGCTGTCTTCTGTAATTTCCCCCCGTTTGCATCATCTGCATCCCGTTGCCCGTTGGACGCTGAACGCCGGGCAACCCGCGCACATCCTGGACCGGTTTCGTGTGTTTCTTTTTTTTCCTACCAGGAGGTATGCTTCGTTTGCCAGCTGCCATCAGGCACTAATCGAAATCCGTTTATGCTCACTCACCTTCACCCTTCTCTCGCCCCCTTCCGCCTCACAACCCTTCTCTCCCATACAGGTATCGCTCTGCTCCGAGATGGCGTCCGAGCTGCGGTTCGCCCTCAAGCGCAACCGGGCCCAGCCGAAGCACGCCGGAAGCGGGGGCACGCTGCGCACCGCGTCGTCCCGCGCCTCGCCGAAGGACTCGGCGTCCGAGCCGTCGTCCGAGCACGGCCGGTTCCATCCGCTCGGCCCACCGTACGCCCAGTACGAGTTCGACCCGAAAGCCGTCCCTTAGGTGTTGCGGTGTCCCGAGGGTTCCTGCTACCGCGTCGACACGATCGCGGTACGCGGCTCGGTCTGCCTCGGGTCGGCCTCCTACGCCGAGTATCACTTCTGATTCGGTGCTACCTCTCTCGCGCGCTCTCTCTCGCTCTATCGCTCTCGCTATCCATCTCTCACATTTCCTTCCCAAACTCCAAACCAGGAGTTTGTCCCCAAATGTGCGTCTCTTTCTGTCAAGCAAACCATCAAGCTCCTGGTGGAAAAATGTAATGTGTGTATGTAACTTTTTACCAAACTTGTCTTAATAAATGTCAACAACAGTGGTTGTGCTGATGAATGCTGCGAGCAAATGTATTCTTCTTCTTCTTTTTTTAATAAATGAGACATCATTATTAGAAAACACCTGATGGTGAGTACAGCAGCACCAGTTTACTAGTGTTGCGAGATTCAGGATTCAGAAGATTCGAAGATTCAATCCCTAGAAATATTCGATCGGATCGGATCCCGTTTGTAGGATTTGAATCTCTAAAAGAATGCTTTGCGATTGGGATTTGATTGCGATTCGATTGGGATTTGATTGGGATTCCGATTGGGATTGCGATTAGATTGGGAGTCGATTCAGATTGAGGTTCTCATTGGGATTGCGATTCGATTTCTAGTTTCTAGGAAGGTTTTTAGGAAGTCGAATTACGCAGTTTCAGTCAAAATTTAGTAAATGTATGTGTAATTTAGCATTTCATGAGAAGTTAGAGTGCCTAAATAAATTATTTGATTAGATATTGAATAAAGGTCCACGAATCTCAGGGACTACCTGTACTAATTATGATGTAAGTACTGAAATGTTTAATAATTAACAGTAAAACAGAATAATTAACTCTTATTCCAGCTTCAACTAATCCCCCTATAAAACTCCCCCGCTGCAAACTACAAAAAAGCAATACCACATTGGGATAGGGATTCAAAGATTAGAAACCCACCCAGGATTGGGATTCGAAGATTCGAATCCCTTCTGAGATTCATTTTTCCCATTACTACAGTTTACTCCCACAAAACAGCCTAACGTTATGCAATCCGTATTACAATACGCTCCTGTTACCGATTCTCCCCAACATTACAGGGTTTACCTAGTTACAGGGTTTCCCACGATTTATTGGTCAGTTCCCATGATTTTTTGGTGCGTTCCCACGATTTTTTGGTCGTATCCCATAGATTTTTGGTTCGTTCCCATAATTTATTGGTATTTTCCGATTGGATATCAATACAATTGGACCAAAAAATTCTGGGAAACGACCAAAAAATCGTGGGAACGCATCAACAAAATATGGGAACCCACCAAAAATTGATGGGAACCGACCAATAAATCGTGGGAAACCCTGTAATACGGCATCGTCAAATCGTTCCCATCAATTTTTGGTGAGTTCCCATATTTTTTTGGTGCGTTCCCTCAATTTTTTGGTCGTTTCCCAGAATTTTTTGGTCCAATTGTATTGATATCTAATCGGAAAATACCAATAAATTATGAGAACGAACCAAAACTCTATGGGATACGACCAGAAAATCGTGGGAACGCACCAAAAAATCATAGGAACTGACCAACAAATCGTGGGAAACCCTGTATTCAAAAAATGTAAAACCAAATAGCATTGTAAGGCCTTGAATTAAAATTTTAAAATAGGGTATTTAAAGCATTTTCATTTGTAAATTAACTAAAAAATAGTAAACTTTTTTACAGATCAATTAAACTACGTGCAAACAAGGATTGTTTTACAACTACACAACAAGAAAACCTAGGAAAAGCTGCATTCATTACACAAGGCCCGAATAGAAATGACAGTGCCCAATTGAGGGTTTACGTCGCTCGAAAAATATTTATGACGACCGATAACGCTTTGATGATGCCGGACTGGCTAGGTAAACCCTGTAACACTTCGTTACTGCCTACGCGGACGAGTCCACAACAACAACAAACACACACAATGAAGCTGCTTCTCGAATATATCATTCACAAATCATTTCCATCTTCACACTGGACTTCCGCTTATAGGATTATTGAAAGAAAAGATACGAGTGCGGAAGATTATTTCAAGCAGTCAAGCGCTAGAGAGGATGTACCAAGTGTTGGGAAAAGAGGAAACACAATAAAGTATGCAATAAAAATCGAATTACGTATTCGGCGGTTCCAGGCGCAAGTGTGAAAAAACAAACCCATTTCCAAGCGCCACACACACGCAGGCACACAAACACGCTATAAGTACTGAGCAGCTTGCCAATCGAGCGAAGGGGGTCGTATCGGCGAGATGAGATGATCATAAATATTTACGACTCGCTGACCCCACATCACTCCATCACACGCCGGGTTCTGCTCAACTCGTTCGGCCGTGTTTGCGCGCGGGGTCGCATAAACAATTCATACGCTCTGTTGCGGCGGTTTTCCACGGTTTTGCCAGACCATTGCCTTAGATTAATGGCGCAGTGGTCCTGGCGACGCGCAAGGCGCGCGCAAAAACAATACATAACGAAGCAAAACACACATACACACACAGTTTCAAGTTGTAAGCTTCATTTATTAAGAAGTTGACCATCGAAAACAATCATTCGAGAAACGATATCTCGCCCCGCACGGGTCTGCGGCTGTGCGCCATGGGGTGAGAATCAATCATTGGACACGTGCGGACCAGAGCGACAGAGCGAACACGGGTAAGTAATGCCGTGTGCGCGTTGAAGATTGTTTGATGGGATTTGTGTGATTTTGGACCCGCTTTTTCCACCACCAAACGGTCCTTGTTTCAGCCCTATGTTGCTGTTAGCATGCGTAAAAATGTCTTTCGATGTATTTAAATCTTTGGAGAGCAGCATTGTATTAGGTGCGCAAATTAGTTCATGCGTTTCTTGCGATTGTCATATTTCATCATTTTGCTGGGTTTGTTCTATTTCATTGGCTCTAGAGGGATCTCTCAACTACGGCCCGGGAATTGCATGCGACCCACGAAAGCCTATAATGCGTTTTTGCTTTGTAAAGGATGAAAGAAAAAGCCCTTTTTTTTGCTTTAATAATGGAAAGTTGTAGAAAATTGTAGTGAATTAGTATTTTATTGAAGAAAAATAAGTTTCAAACGTAGCTAAAGGTGACATTAAAATGGCATAAAAATCCTTTATTTGCAAGGTAACTCGGCCTACGAACTGGTACATTTTATGACCCTCGCTCTAGAATACCATAAAATTTGGCTTATATTTACTCTTTTCAAAACGAATGGTTTCTTTAAATGTGCCTTTGGAGGGTTGCCATATGTGAGGGACCTTATATCATTCGAAAACTTTCGTATGTTTATTGACTTTGTCGCAAAAATGGGTCATATTAACGAAAGAGTTGATGATATCTTAAGCCACGAAATCTAAAATTAAATAAATTAGTGAAACAATTTAATTTTATCGACTCTAATTTTCCATTCATCTCGTAGATCATGAGACATAAATGATGTAACATAAAAAATGTCTTAATGGTCATCCTTAAATATGTCAGGAACACAGTGAATTCTACAATTCTTCTTCTTCTTTGGCACAACAACCGCTGTCGGTTAAGGCCTGCCTGTACCCACTAGTGAAGTGAGCTTGGCTTTCAGTGACTTATTGTTACCATAGCAGAATAGTCAGTCCTACGTATGGGGGTACGGTCTATTCGGGACTTGCACCCATGACGGGCATGTTGTTACGTCGTACGAGTAGACGACTGTACCACCAGACCGGCCCTGAATTCTACAATACATTCATTAAATGACAATCGTTATTACTGTTTTATATCGCAATACTTATGTTCAACCTATGGTGAAATGTGATATAAGTACTCTCAAAGCCCAAAATAGGTTTAATTGGTATATTTAATAGAAACAATTTTTTAAATAAAATAAAGAAATTAGTTAAACGAACGTAAACCAAGGTTTAATTCCCTTTCTTTGAGAACGATTTTTTGACAGTTCCTTCATATATCATACATTTATGCATCTTCAAAATGATTGTCTCCCTAAATCTAAATGTTCTTCCCAAAATTTTGTAGATTTCTTAGAGATACACCTTAAAAAATCACTGTCTTTTTTATTGAACTTTTCATCTTTTCAACGGACACATTTTGGTCTTCGTGCCGAGTTTTTGTTTGGTCTTAAATTTGTTTAAAAAGCTTCATTGATACTTTCAAGAGAGCAGAAAATGGAGGAATCGATCAAAGGAGGAACTCATACATAGGAATATTCAAAAAAATTTAAAAAAAGTCTACTACAAAACTTTCCCAAACTCCTAATATCTTAGATCACAGCTCTCCAATCATTTTAGGGTCACAGACCTCCGCGCTTTGCATGTACAGGCGGTGCCAGAGATACACGGTTAATGGGGACCGAAAGCGGCCGCAAAATACCGCGTATCTCGAATTTTTTAAGTCGATTCTCGTGATTTCCAGGCTAAATTTCACTAATTTTCATGTAATTTTGCATGTAAGGTGTGGTTTTTACCACTTAATTAATTATTTTATATGAATCTTTTTTTGTAAATTGTAATATTGTTTTTTTTTTAGAAAATCAATTCTTTACCGGACCATACGTTTGGGAACACTGGTTTAGATGCCTTACACCAAGCAACAAAAATGTACAGACACGAACATCACTCTGAACTGAACACCAAACAACAGCACAAGTGTGCGTAATGACACAAACACGAACCCACATGACTTACAGGCGAAACAGATAAGTAATAGCACTCGGTTCAGGATGAATGAACGGCATTCCCTCATTTGCTCGCAGTGAAGGGGTCTTCGGCCTGTCAGAGACTTGTAATATAATTTCAGGGTTATTGCAATCTAGGCAAAGTGCTGACCACCTTCCTTGAATGTTATTTTTCTATACATTCCTCACATTTAAAGGTTTTAAAACAACTTTCGCGTCCTATTATCAGCATCTTTTTAGCACAGCTATCTACCCCTGTGCTTTCACTTCATCATCGTTCTTCAGCAACATCGACTAAAAACCCAAACAAAAATCTTCACCAAAAACACACACACACACACATACAGAAACATCAGAAATAAACGTCCGCGGTTTTGGTCTCGCCATGTGAAACGCAACACACAGTGAACCGAAACGCTCCTGAAGAAAAATGAAGAGAGGGGGGGGGGGGGAGGGCAAAAAACCGAAGGATGAGAAGGGTGGGATTTTGTTGTTGTTAAAAATACACCCGGCCCACCCAAAAGAAGCGATGCTGGGCCGTGTCAGAGTGCGCAACCGAGGAGAGCTCCATTCCGCTAGAATCGGCCGGCATGCAGCTCAGTGAATGGGGAAAAATGCTTGTGGGAAAATAGAACGCAACCATCGCATAGCTACGTACTTGCAGTGTCGCAAAGTCACCCACGGTTTGGCTGTGTGTTTGTGTGTGAGTGCGAGAGAAAAAGAGACAGTATCTCAGGGGCTGATGGGGGGGGGGGTTTAACAGGTTACTCGAAAGCAATAAACATGCCCTCGGAATGGAGCGTACGGTTAAAAAGGCGCAATTATTTCTCCCACACAGTACTGGCTCGCGTGACACACTGTCTGCACCGCTTCGCGTAGGTCGTAGTGGCAAAAGCGTAGTTTTTCCCCCTGGGCGGTTGCGATGCGTGCACCACCGCACAGCCGCCGCCGCGGTTCCACTCGCACGGCACGTCAGGCGCACGGAGAGCCGCATTCAAACGTACGCACGTCGCGACCGGTTTCGGACGTCCCGTAGAGCGGCCGGCCGTAGTGAACCGCCTCGCCAAAGAGTGTGCAATAGTGTCAGCGAACCCTATCCCATTCATCCTGCGGGCTCGTGTGAATATTAGTGCAGTTCGATTCCATACCGATTTGTTAATGAACTGTGAGCGTGTGGTTTGCGCCCGTACCGTGAAGGAAGCGCTTTGGTAGCGAAGCGAAGCGTGCCAACAGCGGCCCCTTATATAAGCCCGTCAACGAGTCAATCTGTCAACCTGTCGGCACCCCGAGCAGATGCAGCGCTGCTAGACGGCGCGATCAACTACTGCCGCAATCAACACGGGACGCTCGCGGGTGCCGTTTGGGTGCTCGGCAATCGACACGCGATGTCGACGATCGGGCGGCGTCGATGGCAAGTGCTGTTCGCACTATTGCTGATCACCCAGCTTGCCGCTGTCATCGGCTACCACCATGGCGATCTGGACGAGACGGTGGAGCACATTAAAATCGGTAAACGGCGCACTCTTCCATTTCCCGGGACGCGTTCAAGAGGAATAATTGTTAAAAAAAACAACGCTCTCGCACAGGTGGACTGTTCGATGGTGCGACCGAGGATGTGGAGCTCGCCTTCCAGTACGCGGTCGAGGCGGTCAACAACGAGAAGCTGTCGTACTCGAACTACCAGCTCGAGGCGCAGGCAGTGCAGGTGAAGTACGGCGATCAGTTCGACGCGTCCAAGAAGCTCTGCCGCCTGCTGAAGGTAAGCAAACGCAGACACGAACGATGTGCAACGAACGCCACACTGTCCCCTCCCCGGAACCTCGGTTCGGTTGATTTTAAACCAAACATAATCAAATAATAGTCCCACACGCGGCGATGTAATGCTGCACCGAACCGTTTATGCAAACAAACAACCCATCGCGCTCTGCATCTCGTGCCCGGAAAGGGGCGGCAAAATCAAAGCGCCTGCTTTAGTCCAAAGTCTCGCTGTGTGAGGGCAGTGCCGACGCTTCTCATTAAAATATGATGGGTGTGCTTGACGGAAGGGGGAAGCATTTCCCTGTTTACTAGCTTTTCATTCAGTTGGCTACGTGATTTGATCTTTGAAATTATGGGGCTGCTTGTATTATACAATGTTTTTTTTCAGTTTGATGATTTAATTTGTGTCCTAAATGTAAAATTCTCCGAAACGAAATCGGCTACTTCGACACTATTGGATGTTTCGCATTCAATTTTCACTCTTGCCGTAAAACAGTCACGTAAAAAAAATGTCGCTTTGATTCGATGACATTTTTCTGGCACATTCATTTTACTAACATTTTCCTGCTTTCAAGTGTAAATGTAATAGTGGTGCAATTTGCAGTGGTACAAATATGTTTCATAGATTTAAAGCGTCAGGAAGGTAAATTCATAAATATTTTAACACACAGCAATTGTTTTTATGTTTTATTTTTGCAATCAAAACCATTTTTAACATAAAACACATCAATTTCACGAAAAAAATCATATTTTTGAGACTGCTTCCTTGTATAGGTACATAGGTATAGGTATGGTGGTATGGTTCCTACAATCGTCGTATTGTGTTCCTATAGTGGTGGTAAACAAAGATGCCTCTAAAATAGTGTATAATATCAATGAAACTTAGTTTTGAAGCTGTTTTCGTATGAATAGCAAGGATTACTACCATAATTTCGATTTCTTATATAATTTTATCGTAAAAAATCTATGAATATGGTTGATGAAAATATTGACACCTGTCGTCAACCCACACCCGGAAGAGAAAGCTTGATTTGAGGTCGATTTTTCACTCTGCCAGATGAACAAATTTTGACCTTTTTTGGTACATTACTTACAGAAAACTCATTTCTGTTGCTTATTTTAATCAAAACAGTACGACATGTAAAAAATATCGTCGAAAAAAATCTAAAATGTCATGTTTTTATTGATTTTATAACTAAGACCATTTTGCGTACCTATAATGGCACCATCGTAAAAAAAACACTTAACAATACGTAAATATGGTCAAAAGGCAATAAATTTTAACAAAACGATATCATTTGATAACAATTATGTTAAAAAAAACTAATAATTGCGTTTTATGTGGTTATTTAGAACGTTAACAAAGATATGAGTTTCGTTATGAAATCCTAAGGATTTTGGAAAAATGTTGACACATTTCACAAAATAATGGATTTTTCGGTCACTATGTAACGGAATGGCCCCATTTAACTTTGAAACACTTTGTAAAAGACCAGAGAACATTTCACACTGACATAAATAACTTAATTATTTTTTATTTATCGTATACAACGCATTTTAGTGCAATACCACCACTATTGGTACTACCACCATTATAGGTACGTTTACCCTAGAGGAAGTCTGGGTTGGTTCGACACTGTGAGTAAGATCGACACCTTGCCGTTTTAGAATTTTAACTTTTTGAAAAAAAAACAAAACAAAAATATAGTGCACATTATTTATATCCACTGTTTCGAATATTTTAGTCACATTTCAATGATCAGAAACCTGTCAATTAAAAAAACCAACAACAACAAAATAAACACATGGTGGTTCTGATGGCTCAGCTGATATAAACTTTTACTAGTGGGACTTAAGGAATTGTGGCGTTAATTCAACAAAATTATAGTTGCCGTGTTAATATTATTATTTCATAAACACTATTGATTTGTTCTGTATCAAAGTGCGTAATTTTTATATCAAACTATATAGTATAAAATGTCACTAAAACTTGGCCGCACAAGTAAAATCGGGGTAAAATCGACACCACATTTGGTAGTGGTGTTATGCTTATTTGTAGCATGTTAAGCATTTTTATATCATAATTTGAAAGTTCCTATATTGTCAAGAACATTTACCAATCTCGGACTCAACACATGTACTCAGTATATGGTTTAGGCTTATTAAAAATAATATTTTTATAGCTTTGACCGTATTTTAGGTTTACTTTAGGCCGGTTTAGGCTTAACTGAAGAAAAAAATAGTTGCTGCTATGGAATCATTCGATTTTTTTTGCTTGCTTGTAACTTCATTTCATTCGCGTATTTTAATTATGTATTGTGTTATTTTTTCTTAAAATTGGTACGAAATACTGTTTTGAACTTCAATGAAAAACAACCGGGCGTCAGAGTTTTTTTTTTTTAAGTTATAACCAATGAGTCGAAATCACTCTACAAGATGTCGATTTTACCCATCATGGTGTCGATTTTACCCGCACAGCAGTCTTGATGCAACAAAAAAAAACACACTTTTTTGTCAAAATGTTATTAAAATCAATCCAGGAATCGTAGTTTCTCGTAAGATGGTACATAGTGAATCAAAAAAGTTTTTTCGATGTCTACTTGTGAGTTTACATTGGCAAAAGTATTGCTATTAGGAGAAAACCTTACGGTGTCGAAACTACCCCCAGTTCCCCTACTAGATCTCTTTTGAGTACAAGTTCACGTGATTGTATTTGTAACGCTTTTTTCGTTTTTAAATTCGTGTACTTCAGCAAGAGGACATTTATTTTTGCACTAGCTGATTTAACTGTTCCATGAATTTTTTCACTCACTAATAATCGGTAAAAGACATACAGCTGTTCTGGTTTGACGAAAAAACTTATTTACGTATTTACCTCTGTTTCGGTTTTCCCATTTTCCATATGCAGTCCATTCGGTCCATGACTATCTGGCTAAAAATGTAGTTTGCCAGCTTATACATATAGAGACTTATTTATTAGTTAGCCGGATATTCAATCCTTGTAACACATTAAATCACTAAAACACTAATTCAAAATGTTAATGTTCATTATCAGTTTGATGATCACTTATATTCTTTCACACATTTGTTTACGAATCTCATTTGACAAAAATATGGATGTCGTTTTCCAACCAACGCTTGCTTAGATGAATTTCTATGTCGTGCATACATACAATACGTACAAGACCAAAGATACAAAAATTATCCAAGCAATCCGCATCTAGCAACAACTCATTAACCAACATTCTCTCACTATAGTGTGAAAACAATAACTCTCTATAGTGGGACGATAGAAAATGAGATCCTGGTCATACACCTTGTTATAGGATGAATCATTTTCATCAGTTCAACAAAAAAAGATTTCATAGAGGAAAGAACAGCAAAACATATTTTGTTTTGGTTAACGCTAGCATAGATTAGTCTCATGTCGCATTCAAATATGTTCACTATCGATACGGATTTTTAGTCTATTTGGCTACTTTTGATACCATTTCTGAACTCTTTACTGCATCCTTGTCAATGCCAACTGTTTTTGGGGTTGAAAGTACCTTTTTAACTTCCATTAATGCACGTGTTTTGTTGCTAGTGTCAATTCGATGCCGCTAAATGTTGACCTATTTTTGTCTCCAAGGTAGTAATTTTTGACAACGTGTCACAATTTTTGCCTCTAAGGCATCCATTTTTGACAATGCACATCAATGTTTGTCTCTAAGGCATCCAGTTTTTACTGTGAGCCAATCGCTTTATTTACAAGATTCTAAACTGTGCGTTCCAAAATTATTGAAATTAACTTAAGTGGTTAATAATGTCATTGTTATATTTCAAAATATAACAACTTTTATGCCAATTTTGGAAACTTTAATGGAATGAAAAAAAGTTGGCATGTATTTTCAGGTATAAACTATGGCATTAGATATAGGTTTATAAAATTTCATTGCATTTTTTTCACGAAAAACAATAAAATTATACGGTTTTGTTTTGAGCCAAAATTTGGTGCCAACGACTATAATTACCGAGCTTGTCATATAGGGTTATACGGTTGAATTAAAATACTTTTTGAGGCATATTATAAAATAAAATAACTGATAAAAAGAGAAATTTAAGACAAACACAATGGACCATTGACTGACAATGCAATTCATTTCAAGCAAAACTGTGTCAATCTTAAATGCCGAAGTATGGGTTTCTAAATTAATTAATTAATTCACATCACCGAAGGAAAATCAATTGTTTTTCAATAAAATTTGCCAGCAAATGTTGATTTTATCACTTAAGGAATGTTTGCCATTTTTGCTAAATTAAAACCATAAATATATAATTTTATCAACAAATCAAATTTAGAATGATTTTTACCTAGTTGAAGCGAAACGCTCCATTGCAACGGGGCAAAACACATCTTAACAACGCACCACAACAACTGGGAAAAAACGCACCAAAATAAATGCCAATTATAACAAAACTCATCCTAGATTGCACTGCACTAACTGGAGCATTTTGCTCTAATCTGATGGATGCCCAGTTTGTGATTGTGAACTTTTTGGGTTAAAATAAGAGTAAATTGACATAATTATTGAAACATTAACAGAGCAATGTAATCTATTTTTAAGAAAAAAACAATTTTTTAACTTAAGATTAGCGAAACAGTATGCTAAATTACATCAAAACGTTTTCCGATATTTTGTTTTGTGAATATTTTACGTTTCTGTGTAAGTGCTCTACAGTTCTTGTTTAACATTCAGAATAACCATATTTTAATTCGATCCCTACGTAGTTTTTTTAAACACAATCGTAAAGCTTTGGATTACCTTAGAAATAGAGGTACTAATTCATGGAAAACTAGTCTTCCAAAAACTAAATAACAAAGAAATTAAAATTGTTCTTATTCTTTTCAATTATGTCTAATTGAATTGAATATAACCATAAACAAAGGTAGTTTCCCAAATGTTTCATGTTTTTCCATGGAGCATATTGCAACGAATGAAAATTTCCAAGCATTCGATTCAACGTTAGATACTTAAACCCATTTTACAGCATTTCTTTAGCGAGCCAAAGTCGCCACAAGTCGCTCCTCCGATCAATCACCGCTTCGGCAGTAAATATCCCCCAGTGCTATCAAGCGTTATACGTGAACAGCTTATTAAATGTGCTTACTCCATCACTGGCTTGAGGGTTTTGTCGGTATGAAATATTTATCCCAGACGCTCATCTTACCGTCCGCTTCACCCGGTCTTACACGTAAAGCAGCTGCTAACGCTAAAAACACACATTTGGTCCTGCTTAGCGGGGATCGGACGGTCAATGCTGCACTCGGCCGAAGTGTGCTGGTAAATATTTAGACCAGTAGCCAATGCAGGATGCGCTTCATAAAGAGCGCTGTGTAAAAAACAGACACGTTGGAATGTTTCCCGCACGCCGTCCACCGCCGATTATCCGTTGGCACATCATTTTGGATCATAAAATTTAAAATCCCTCTTCTGGGGTGATGGGATCAGAGTGAATGTTGGCGTGTATGTGTGTGTGTGTGTGTGTTGATTTTATCGCATCTATGGTTTGAATGGTACGACTTGTCGATTGGTTCTGAGCTGGATTGATACTTGATCGATAAAGTTTTAAGTGTGGCTGCCGCTCATCATCGGCGAGCTCATAACTTAACCCTCCGAATTGAGTGCGAGTGTAAAAATAGACCTTAAGGTTCGTTTTAGTGCCTTCCTTCCTTCCCGCTTTCTGTCACTGCGTCTTCGCTCCGGTCGTTAAATGCACGGTTTTGCTTCCCTTGTTCCCACACACCAGATGGGGGTGGCCGGCATCTTTGGTCCCTCGTCGCCCAAGTCGGCCCTGCACGTGCAGAGCGTCTGCGACGAGAAGGAGATGCCGCACATCGAGACGCGCTGGGACGCGTACACCAAGCTGCCCACGCTCAACCTGCACCCGCATCCGCACATCATGGGGCGCGTCTTTCTCGATCTGGTCGTGGCGTTCGAGTGGAAGTCGTTCACCGTGCTGTACGAGTCCGGGCCCTGGTTGCCGGGCATTGCCGACCTGCTGAAGATGTACGACCCGAAGGGGTACACGGTGACGGTGCGGCAGCTAGATCTCGGGCTGAACGGCAACTACCGGGCGGTGCTGCGGCGCGTCAAGCTGTCGGAGGACAAGCGCATCATACTGGCCTGCTCGATCGACTCCATGCCGGAGGTGCTGCGGCAGGCCCAGCAGGTCGGGCTTCTGACGGATCACCACCAGATCATCGTGACCTCGCTCGATCTGCACACGATCGATCTCGAGCCGTACCAGTACAGTGGCACCAACATTACCGGCGTGCGGCTGATCGACCCGGAGGAGGACAAGATCCGGCAGGTGGCCGACTTCCTGAACGCGTCCCAGATCGCGAAGACGCTCGAGCTGCAGGACGGGCTGAACCCGGCGAAGATGCGCGTGGAGACGGCCCTCATGTACGATGCGGTGCTGCTGTTTGCCGAGGCGCTGAAGCACCTGATCGGCAGCGAGCCGGCCCACCTGCTCGAGCCGATCGCGCTCCGGTGCGACGATACGGCGACGTGGAAGAACGGGTACAGCGTGATCAACTACATGAAGAGCTCCACCATACACGGGCTGACGCGCAGCATCCGGTTCGACCATCAGGGGCACCGGTCGGACTTTCTGCTGGACATTATCGAGCTCGGGCCGGCCGGGCTGGAGAAGGTGGGCGTCTGGAACTCGACCGAGGGGCTTAACTTTACGCGCAAAAAGGAACAGACGCTGCTGGCGTTCGACGATGGGACGCTGCAGAATCGAACCTTTCTCGTGCTGACTGCTATCGTAAGTGAGGGTGACAAGTGGACATGCTGTTGCGAAAATGTTGTTTTTTTCGAAATTGTATCTCTCTTTGCACACAGTCGCCGCCGTACGGTATGCTGAAGGACTCGCCCGTGAAGCTGACCGGCAACGAGCGGTTCGAAGGTTTCGGCATCGATCTCATCCACGAGCTGTCGCTGATGTTGGGCTTCAACTACACCTTCATACTGCAGGAGGACGGCGTGTACGGCTCGCTCAACCGGGACACCAAGAAATGGAACGGCATGGTGCTGGAACTACTGGAATGGGTAAGCTACGCATCAACCTCTTTCCCCGATCGCAACCTACCAACCATCTCCTCACACTTACAGCGCGCCGACCTAGCTATTACTGACCTCACCATCACGTCCGACCGCGAAAGTGCCGTCGACTTTACGATGCCCTTCATGAACCTGGGCATCTCGATACTGTACCGCAAGCCCACGAAGGAACCACCGTCGCTGTTCTCGTTCATGTCGCCGTTCTCCAAGCAGGTGTGGCTGTACCTCGGCGGTGCCTACATGATGGTCTCGATGTCCCTGTTCATCCTCGGCCGCATCTCACCCAAGGAGTGGGACAACCCGTACCCCTGCATCGAGGAGCCGGAAGAGCTGGAGAACCAATTCAGCTTCAGCAACTCGATGTGGTTCACGATCGGTGCGCTACTGCAGCAAGGTTCGGAAATAGCGCCCAAGTAAGTGCCGGAGTAAACGCTGCCATGGACCAGAGGCGAGAGAGTTATACGTACGCATTACTCCTTCTCCTTTCCACAGAGCACCGGCAACGCGTGCCGTCGCTTCGATCTGGTGGTTCTTCACGCTCATCATGGTATCGTCCTACACGGCCAATCTCGCGGCCTTCCTCACAGTCGAACAGGTCGTTTCGCCGATCAGCAATGCGGAGGATCTGGCGGCGGCCGGCGGCACGATCAAGTACGGTGCCAAGCGCGACGGCAGCACGATCAGCTTCTTCAAGGACGCGGAGTACGGTACGTACGCGAAGATGTACCAGTACATGATGGCGAACCAGGAGCTGCTGACCTCCTCCAATCCCGAGGGGCTGCAGCGCGTCAAGACGGAGAACTACGCCTTCCTGATGGAGTCCACCTCGATCGAGTACATCGTGGAGCGGGAGTGTGACGTCACGCAGATCGGGGGCCTGCTCGACGACAAGGGCTACGGGATAGCGATGCGCAAGAGTAAGTAGCTGCAGCAAGACACTCCAGAAATCTTCCAAATGGCAAGACACTAATAATGGCTTCCAAATGTTTTACGTCCGTCTGCCGGCAGATTCTCCGTACCGCAGTGCGCTGAGCGAAGCCGTACTGCGGCTCCAGGAACAGGGCGTCCTAACCTCGCTGAAGCGCAAATGGTGGAAGGAGAAGCGTGGCGGTGGCGCTTGTTCGGTAAGTATCTGGTCCTATTCCCTCCAGTTCCGTCTCTTCCGTCCGCGGTTTCGTCCGTCACGCCTCAGTTCGGGATGCAATTGGGTCACTGACATTTCTTCACACATCCATTATTTGTTTCTGCTCGGCCAACACTTGTTGCTGCCCTTCCCCCACCCAGAACACAATGGAGGAGGGCGGAGCACTAGCGCTCGAGCTAGCAAACGTTGGCGGCGTCTTCGTGCTGCTCATTGTTGGCTGCGTCGCCGCCCTGTTCGTCAGCTTCTGCGAGATGCTGTGTGAAGTGCACAGCCGCACGCGTGAACTGAAGGTACGGTCCGTGTGCGAATGTGTGTGGTCCGCCGTCCACGCCTCCTGTCAGAGGAATTGCTTTCGGTTCAAATAATATTCCGCTGTTCCGACCCACTCCCTCGCGCCGGCGAACTCTTCTGCACATAGCACCTTCTGACGTTTGCACACTACCTTTGTGACGTTTGTCCGCTTTTGCTGATGTTTGGGGCATCTTTAGACGCTCTTGCAGATTAGATACTGTAACATCTGTAGACTCTTGTGGCAGTAGTACTAGTCCGTAACAGGTAGCAGTAGTTGAAGATTCGGGTTTGTTCCTCTTCCAAACTATCATTGAATCCTTCCAAGCATTTCAACCTTTTCCCTGAGCATCTACTGAGTCATGCTAGAGGCTCAGCTTCTTGTACAGCATGTTCCAAGAATCTTCACAACACTGCGTGCCAACTGTACATTTATCTAGAATGTCTGGAATATCGAAAACCCCTCCAAAACTACCTTTCCAACTAGCATCACACCCTCATCTCGATCACACCAACACCACCAACTTCCCACTAGCGCACCTTATTAACCAACGTTACCTGCATTTGCCGTGTTTCCCTTGTCCCTGCCCCATTTACCCCTTCTCTTCACAGCAAAGCACTAGCGACGATGGTGCGGAGGAGCTCGACATGGACAATGTAGGCGGTGTGTTTTTTGTGCTCTTTGTCGGCTGCTCGTTTGCCAGCCTGTTCGGCTGCTGCGAGCTGTTCTTCGTCATTGCGCACCGGGCCCGTCGGCACAAGGTAACTCTAGCACACTGTCTACGATATATCTGTTGTCTATGTGTTCGAGCTGGACACCGGATAGTGCACCTTAAGAAGGCGTCCGGCAAACGTACACTAACCCCTACCACCAAATTGTGGACATGTATATGTTTGTGTGTATGCGTGAGTGTTGTGCTTATGGGAGCTTTGTTTTGGGTGTGGGGCGACTGTAGATTTGTATCGCCCCCCAAGGTAGGTGATGAACTCCACCAGTACCTAACGCTTCACCGCTGATACTAATCTTCAATAATTCCAGAAACGTTTCTCTACTCTTGCTCTCTTCCTCTATGTCTTTCTCTTTGATGTCTTTGATTTGATTAGTGACTAACACTCATTAACGTTAAACGTTCGCCTTTTGCCATATCTCGATAACACGCACCCGTCTCGTTGCCCAGGTACCGTTCCGTGAGGAGCTGATGGCCGAGCTGCGGTTCGTCGCCAAGTGCCATGGCAACACCAAACCGGTCCGCCATCGCAAAAGCTCGTCCGCCTCCGGGGAGAACTCGCTCGAGCTCGACGTGGAGGACTCGACCAGCTCCAGCAAGCAGGACATTTCTGGCAGCGGAATGGGTGACCGTCTGCCGACTGGCAACCAGCGGAGGCAAAATGGTAACAAGTTGGCACTGAACGGAAACACTCGGAAGATGCTGTCGGATGGCTAAAGCTTCAGGGCACGCATAGTGATTTGTTGTTTGAATGGGAAGTTACGGACATTTAGGTGGAGGATATTTACGAAGCTTAGAGGAAGAATTGTACAAGAAACGAGTGAACGTTATAGCAAACATATATTTACAGGACACACAACTTAGGCGAAATGTTCTGATATGAAGTATAGTGCGAATCTGAATTCACTTGAGCAAATATCCATAAATTACGTAACGTTTTGGGAGAAACATAGGAATTACTTTCCAGGGCTACGATTTGCAAAAAAAGAATAGTAATTGCAATCTGTGTTACTAACAAATTTAACATTCAATATAATATTTTAAAGGCTTAAAAAGAGCATCAGACCAAGCATACGCGTGCAGGAAAAAACAATTAATAAAATAGTTCAGTTGAATGTTGATACAAATTGCAGTATTTAACTGTATACAATAAGTTTGATAAACAGGGAATATATGAAATTGTGGTTTGCTACTCGTCAGGTTCTCAGTGTTTTATCACTGCGTTACGTAGTAAATGGATGTCCCCTTAAAATAAAAGAATGCTTCTACTAAAAAGCTCCAAAAGCATTTCTTTGGTGAAAGTTGCCTCAAACTTCGATACAAATAATAAAAGCCTCCATGTAAGTTTACTTTTATCTCACATTGTGCATTGTGTCTTGTTAAATTAAGTTAAGTTTAAATTAAGTAATTAAAAAAGCTCCTCTGAAAAAAAGCTCGTTCATTTCCCGGGAAGCTTTAATCAACAAAACTAAGGAACTTGCTTTAAGAGGATTTTCCATTTCCCGGGCTTTGAAAACCCAAACCTTCCATTTTCCATTTTCCACCGAGTCAAGCTTTCGCGAAAAACTTTCACCAAACTTTCCGAACACGTAAAGCTATTGGACAGATGGCACCACCAGTACCCAGTTTGCACTGTCGTGCTCACCCGAGCCTTAGCCGAGGCCGTGGAGATGGTTACAACAACAAAAAACTGATTACAATTTGCCGAGCAGCAGTGCAAAAACCAGCACATCGGCATGCGTCATCGTGAGTATGCAAAGCAGAATCGTAACTGTTGCATTTCCGCGTTTCATTTGAGTTTCCCCGTCCCCTTCTGCTCTTCTTCAGTTGCAGAGTAAGAGAGCGAGAGAGAGAGAGAGAAAGAGAAAAAAGGCTGCCTCAGGATTTATGTTTACAAAGCAAAGCGCCAAAGGACTCCGTGCTGGGGTAACGTGTGATGACAAAACACACCTTTCCCAATCCGCCGGGCGGGCTTGAGTTTGATTAATGAGACGGGGCAACAGACGGGGATGACTTTTTCGGGCGCTGACGAGCTCAGCTGTCCAGAAAAGAAAGGCGATTCCTAGAATTATACGAAATTTTTACGATACGGGGGTGGGCACCAAACAAAAAAAAAACTTGGAAATATATTAAATAATGTCCCGAAAGAAAAAGAAAACGGACCGGAGAAAAACCCATATCATTGCAATAAAAATGGTAATAAAAAGCACACCTGCCAATCATTTCTCTGCAGAAGTATGCATTCCCGAGCAGCGACACAGGACAGCCCACTTTAGGTGTCGTAACATTTGACAAAGAAGCAGGGAATGAAAAGCAAACCCAGCGCTGTGTCGTTTTACTTTGTGGAATTAATATTTAATTGGCGTTCGTACATTGCGGCAGCAACAAATTCAAATAGATTACCAAAAAAAAAAAAAAGAAGAATGCAATAAAGATGGCACACTCAAATTAATAATAGCTCCCGCACGAACAATGCGTCTTGAGTAAACGAATCCTCGTGCCACAATGCATTAGTAATGGCACGCTACTCGATTCGTTTGCATGAGTGATTCGTTTTTTTTAATGATTACACATTAAAGTAGGGAACGAGTAGGCACGCTTTCTCGAAACCGGCCGTAATGATGCGACCCGCTCTTTTTGGGTGGGGGGGGGAGGAGGTAGGAAAAGTTCTGTGTTTCTCAAATTAGACTATAGAAGTTACAAGCAGTAACGCACACACACCCTCGCTCATACACAAATTGGATTGGATGGCTGGCAAGAGCGAGCAAACGGGGAAAGGGAGCGAACGCTACTTTGAATTTCCACACGGCGGTTGTGTGTTAACCCGTTGTGAAAGGTGCAATAATCAAGTGAGAAGATTAGCACCGATTGACGTGTAAACTAAGTGGGAAAAGCAAAGAGAGAAAGAGAGAGAGAGCAATACAAAGAGAGAGAAAGATGGAGCGACATATAAATGTATACTAAGCGAGCGGGAGAGCGAATGAAAGAAATCGGCACTGGCTGCCGGTGTGTGCGAGTGTTTGTAATCCTTACACCGTAAAGCATCCTTTCAACTGAAGTCGAAGCTGGCAGAAACCGACCGACATTCAGACGCAACAAACATCCCCACAGGGTTTGCCCTCGTTCTCTTTCGCACTCTCGCGTGCTCGCCTGCTCGCTCTGCGGCGCGTCTACTAACGACACGAGCAGGAGACCCGAACGGTTGTGCGATGTGCCCGAGCGTGCCGCAGCTTCCGATCGGGAGCTTTTCGGCGAGCGCAGAACCCTGGACCCGGTGATGACGTCGATCACGGTCCTACTACGTCGAGAGCATCACTGGAGCGAGAGAAAGAGAGAGAGCACGAGCAAGAGCGAGAGAAAGTATGCGAGAGTGAAATGAAGGCAAAGAGATACGCACGATGCGGGTTTTGCGGAACGGTTTTTGTTTGTGAGGGAGAGAAAGTGTTCGGGCGTCGCTGGGAACCCGCGCCACTGCCGGTGGAGGGCACTGTGGCGATGGGCGGAGGGGTGGTGGGGTGGGGGGGAGGAGGCAGAAAATAGATGCTTTGGCGGTCTTTGGTAGCGACGCCATCGTCAGTGTCCGCCACGGTCAGTCGATCCGTGTCGGTTGTGCGACCTGCAAGCGCGCGCGCGCTCGAGCTAGTCGTCCAGGGGCCGTTCCCCGCCGGTGGGCCAGGTGACCGCGTTCGAATCGTTTATCCGTCGATCCGTCCGCATCGAATCCAACGCCACAGTCTCCAGCGGGTACAGTCAGCCGCACGTGCCGCACGTGCAAGCCGAATTGACCCAGACACTTGGCCCGCTAGGTGCAGCTACTAATAAGGAGTCGGTTGGCGTGCGTGAAGCGAACGAAGGAAAGAAAGTAAGCAAAAAAAAAATACACAAACCACCCCAAAGGGGTGCAAACCGCGTTACTGCCGGTGCTGAATACGAGCGAGAGTGTGTGTGTGTGTTTTTTTTTCTTCGGTTTCGTATGTTTGGTCGAGTGCGCGCGTAAACACTACGAGAACATCATATCAATTAATGTCACCCGCGCGGCCCACCGCGGACGCTCATAAACGCGACAAAAATTAATGTGTAAGTGGCCCCGTTAATGTTTGCGGCGTGCCGGGACGCCCCCGCTCCCCCTGCTTCCCTCCAATTCCACTCCTCCTCCTCCGATCATATGCATAGCAACGATTCTCCCCCGCTTCAAGCTACTTGTTACATCGAACGGCGTCTTCCACTACTCCTCCTCCTTCTGCTCTTTCTCCTCCCAGCCAATCAATTTTACGAGCCGAAACAGCCACCCTTCCCCAAACCCTCCCTCCGTTTGCAGCTGGCCGGACGGTGTAGAAATTAGCCGCGAGTGGTCGAATAATTGCAAATGTGCACCGAGTGTGTTTTTGGAATACGGGTTTCCCACTCCTCACAGGGCCTGCCTCATTATTTCCACCGACCCATGTCATCCCCCCGTGCCTACACTGCAAACCCTCCCTTACTCCCATAAAAAAGATGCGTCCCCGTTAGCGACCATCGTTGAGGCGTCCGAACAGTTTAAATTGATTTTGTTTACATTTCGGTAGTTGCCCATCTTGCTCCACTCTCAGCAGCGGAGCTGCGTGGGGTTCGCTAACAAGGGGTTAATATTTTTATTTCAAAACTAGCACTAGAAAACATTTCCCCCCCCCTCCCTCCCTCTCTAACCAGCTCTTCCTTCCCTTAGCTGCCGCTTTCTTACTTCGGCAGGAATCGGATAGATGAAAGCCGTTACCCGGCGTTACGGTGCTAGCGAGGGGCGGCCGGATCTTTTCTAGTGTCGCAACCAATTTGCGGCCGTACCGCCGCGAGCACTGGGCCAGGGTGAGGAGGAGAAAGGAAGGAGGTATGAGGGAGGGGAAGGTTTGAAAATAACATCACCTTAGTTTACATATTTATGCGCCGCACGGGCGACAACCGCCTCGCGCCATTCCTTCCAACGCGGCTTATCGGTTTTCGGCTTCCCTCCCCTCTCCATTGTATCCCCTCTAAAGCAAATATAAAAAATAAAACAAAGAAGAAGCCTCTCAACCACTACCTTTCTATCCACAAATCATGCTGCTTAGGTTTTAGTGGCTCACACTTGCTCGCCGAAACGAAAACAGTGCCCGCAACCCGGTCCCTCTATTTTGGCGTTCGCCAACTAGCAAAAAAAAGTGTTTGTGTATGTGTGTGTAATTTTGTAAGTGTGATTACGTGGTAAAGTACTTGAGTGTATATGTATGTGTGTGTGTGTGTTTGTCTGTGGTTTGTGTTTCTAGAGCACGACGCGATCGCTCGAGTGCAACGGAGTGATACTCCTGCCCCGCAAGCTCAACGCTCAACTATCAACTCAACCATAACCTCAACATCCTGGGGGAAAAACAATCCCCTGCCCAGCGCCGTTTCCGCCACCCGCCATCCTGCCCGTTGCCAGTGCCTCTGCGTGTGTGTGTGTGTGTGTGTGTGTGTGTGTGTGTGTGTGTGTGTGTTTGTGTAAATTTGTGTGCAAATCTCACGCAATCAACACGCTCTGCAACCAAACAGCAGCCGAAGAAGCCGAACAGCAACAACCGCAACAACAACAACAACAACAACAAAAACCATCCCGCCCCACACTGTAAGTAGTCGAGGCGTCACAGGCCCGAAGAGCGCCTGAATGTATGTGCACCCGCTGCACTCCCGGTGCTGCTGGCGGGCGGCTTACATACATGCAGGCGCGCGCGCTCGGACCAGCGTTCGACCGCTATGTAGGTCATGGTCTCCCGTACCTTTCCCGCAAATAACCTCGCCCCTCGCACGCCCCTGCGGAATGCAATCTGACGACAGCGTGCCCGAGATACTATGGCGACGACAGCACACTGCTCTCCCTCTGTGTGTGTGTGTGTGTGTGTATGTTTATGTCGTTGTATGTTGACGCCCAACCAAACTTGGTCAGGCTCGCGTCGGTCTGCACGCTCTGTGTATGTTTGTGTCCATGTGTGTGTGTGTGCGTCTTTCTGTGGCCTCTTCTTATCCCGCCTGCTCGATTTCGGAATGACCTACTGACTGTTGGCGTTGCATCGGGCAGCATCGGCACGACAGACTGGACCCATTTGGGCTGTCCTGGATCCTGGCTCGATGGTTGTGAAGGGGCTGTGCACTCGTTATGTGTGTCGGTGTGTATGCACGAACGAAAGGAGCAGCCCACCAGCTGGAGTGCAGGTCCAATTTCAGGTCCCGAAAAATATGTAATCACGCTAATGAGGGAGAGGAACAGAGGGTGGGGTGAAATGAGGTAGGGGAATGGGGAAAGAAGGGGAGTGAAAACTGGAAAGAATACGAGTCCCCCCCCCCCTCTGGGGCTGATTCGAACCTATTCGAAGGCAAACCTTAATAAGACCTATTTGCTTATTGGCTTGAATTGCATACCGTTTAGGCGTTTGTTTTTAAGTTTGCCTCAGTAAGCTTGTTCATGCGGCTTAAAGGCTTAAAGGCGTCTCTATTGCTGTACTGGACTGGATGTTAATGCACACTGTGCAAGGGAGGCTCTCGTCATCAGGTATGATTTGTAACCTGTGACAATTATGATTTCAATGAATAAGGTTATTTTTAATTTTTTTATAATTATTATTATAACTGTACCGCTATTTGCATACCGAAAGACACAGGCGTGTAAAAATGTAGCGAGAACATTTGTTGCCAAATCGTATTGGATGAGCTGTCAAGCTCATGCTGCGGGGACATTTTTGTTGCAAGCGAAACAAATCGATTTGTTTCACTTTTATCGGTTGCAGGAACTTTTTCGGACGCGTTTGTATACCACAACGGTTACGAACTAGTTTCAACTTATTTTTAAAACATTGTTGCTAGCAAATAAGTGCACAGTTTTTTTTTCGCTCAACAAAAAGAAGTACTGTTTACGTCTTATAAATTCCTTACATTAATAGTTTCGTTAGTCTTCTGAACATACAAATGCTATATGCACATTCTATGCTATGTTTATTATGTTTTGTAAAAGAAAATATTATCCCTCGTCGGAAGTACAATTGAAGCTACCCATACAAACACCGGGATAAACATTTGTGGTTAATAGAATTTAACATTTTCAATTCAAGAAAAATTTTGTGTTCTATTTATGATTGAAAATAACTTTAATTTAACATTATTAGCTACATTTTGATAATTCCACGCCTTTCTAACAGTGTCCGTGAGCTGGTAATTTGAGTTCGCATTCTTTGAGTTCGATAAAAATGTAAAGTATCATCAATTAATCAATAAGAGAGTGAAGTTATTTTGTTTTTAGATGTTGTAAGATCTACCAATTACTAATATTTTGCTAACATTAGTTCTGAACGAAATCATAGGTAATAACATTAGAACAGAAAATATGGCCAAAGTCGTATTACTGTAAAAAAGAACGAAGTAATTAAAATTAATGCCGAAATGCGGATATTCCACGGTATATAACCAGACGTGCTTTACTTACGTCTCAAATTAATCTTCATTTTTTCCTAAGTTTATCTTATTATTTTTATATTTATATTTATGAAAAACTTCTTGAAAATTTTATCATCTCAGCTGGAAATTCCATACTAATAATCTTAGTCTTAAAAATTTGCTCAAACGTATCTTCGATTTCTTATAAACAGGATTGGAATTGTGAAACCTCTTCACTTAACTGACTGCTTTTAAGATAAACTGTGTTCTTGTTATCCCTTCAGGAATAATATTATTAGAAGAAATAATATGGACTATAATTTTTGATTTTTGGACACAAGCTTTAGAATAAATCATTCTACAATTTGTTCTTCAAATTCTACAAAGGATAACACAGTTTGTAATGCAATATCTTCCATGAATATTAAAGCATTTTTTAAATAAGGCACTAATTTCATAGGTTATTTAATAACCTTTCTGAAAATTGTTACACTCGAAAATCAACACAATTCATTTTTAAATATAGTCATTTAAAAATGCTCCGTTTCTGTACCAACATGTTTCAAAATTTTCCCCTTAAGATTAACGGGGTTTAGTTGTCTAATCTAAGGCTTTCTTAATGTAATACTATCTACTTTAAAGCAAACATACTACCGGTCTGCTTCCACTGTACATTGGCTTAAGAAGTTGTACGTCACAATCGTTAATTTGTTGCTTTTCTCTTTTCTTTATTTAGCTTAACTGATGTAAAAATATCATTTTAAATTGTTCTTGAACAATCAACATGAGTAAAAAAGTGTAATCGATAAACATATTGCATAGTTTCATGCGTTTTGCAACACGGACGAGGATTATGTGTTGGTTTTACGCAATTTGCTTTTATCCTTTCCCGCACGCCTGGACATTTATTTCGTTTTGATCACCTTTTTAGCTTTTATTTCTATTTATTTAAGTTCATTATAATGTGTTTTATAATAATTGAACATGTTGATATCATTTAAATTTCTTACATATTTTAATGGGATGATCGTACATTTGTACCTCGAGTGCCGTCGCGGTAGGTCAGTTTTTACTGATATGAGCCGAGGTGGAATAAAACTTTGTTCGAGCGGACTTTTCGACACTTGATCGTCCACGCGATCATAGAAACCTTTAGTAGGTTTCCCTTACTGGTAACATTGGAGTTTAGAGGCCTTACCTTGGGTAGGGGAGCATAACTAAACTCTTTAAATGAGAAGTCGATAGATGTTGGATGGGCATAGTCCTATCCTGACAGTCCGAACGAATATGACTTGCCATGGTCGGAATTGGTTTTATTTATACTCAATGGATTTCGTACATTTGGTTTTGGAATGTGTTTTTGTCCTAATTAAAGGTTATTGATATGAGGTGCAATTTATACATTGTATCTGAGTGAGGTGTCTGTCAATTTGTGCCTATGTAGCGCTATTAGTGTTTTTACGAAGGTTCTGGAAAGTTTCAACTGTTCCAGCCAAAGAACGGTGGGTTCGTCGATCTTTGCCTACACTGCGCCTTTAGCAATAAGTTGCTATGCGTTCTCGGTTTATCCACTTTGCTGCAGTAACGATTGAATTGCTTATGTTGCGCGTTTCGGTTGTTTTCGATAAATGTGTCTCAATGGTTTTTTCTATGGACAGTATGGTCTAGGTATGTTGCTATGGTGTGGATTGATTTGCTGATGTAATATAATGAATGTGTTGCAATAGTGTGATTTGGCTTTCCGAAGTGTGTTACAATGTCTCTATAGCTGATAGTGTCGTTTATAATAAGTTCTGTTTAGCAGATATGCTACAATCTTCTTCTTCTTTTGGCTCAACAACCGTTGTCGGTCAAGGCCTGCCTGTACCACTTGTGGGCTTGACTTTCAGTGACTTATGATCCCCCCATAGCAGGATAGTCAGTCCTACGTATGGCGGCACGGTCCATTTGGGGTATGAACCAATGACGGGCATTTTGTTAAGTCGTACGTGTTGACGACAGTACTACGAGACCGGCTAATGTTAGCTATTGCAAAATGTTTAATAATGCGATACTTACTATCTCTCGATGTATCTGAAGGTCTAAAGTCATACATACTGAAAATGCCCCATGCTACAATATGTTCTTTTAATAATAATACTCACATTGGCGTGCAAGTAATAACGATTTTTAGTTTTGTTTTTATTTAGAGGTGATCGATAAATGTGGCATGAGCCTATTTGATACTTTTCTAAACTGAAAAGTTAACTTTTCGTATGGACGTTCCATTAGAGCAGACTTTTTTTATACACCACGTTCAATTGTTAACAAGTGTGTGAGTGTAATCAAAACATGAATTTGTAGTAAAAAGTAAATATTGCTTTCTCTATGCATGTTTTTTTCAATTTACTTAAAACGCTTAAAATATGTTTTTCCATTTTATTTTTTGCTATTTGTTTTCAGTTTTTACTAAATTGTTGTTTTTTACTCTCATATAAAAAAAAATTAAAATATTTTTAAGATATTTTTACTTTTGCCATATTCACTTACGTGTTTAGCTACTTTACTTAGTGCATACCTTTAATAGTGTACGCATTAACAATTGACTCACGGCTCCTAATGACGTAAGAGTTTTTAAAATGCATACTCTTTACTTCCAACTGTTGGTGCCGATTGCATACTTTCAGGAGTATTTTTGGGTACATACAATCCTTCCACAAAGCAGCGGCTTGTTTGGCCCCGTTTGCTAACAAGGCACACTCCGTCAGCGGGGTGCAGTGGGCCATGCCGAACCAGTTGGCTTTACCCAAACCGACCGAAAACGACACCGGGCAACAAATCGACCAACAAGAACAGAACAGTGGTACCGATATGTATACTTTTTTGGAAAATGTTTTGTTCTGTTTTTTTTCTTATTGGACTCGGTCGTTCGGTGCTATCTTACAAAGCGGATGCCAGATGCCTCAGGGCCATCATTAGAGCTCATACACACTCACACACACACACACACTCATACAGAGAGCCAGAACGGGCTCGTCTGGGCCAACGACCAAGTAATGAATGATCCGTTCTTTTTACAAGCTGGAACACTCTCGACCCTCTCGCTTCCCCTATTACACCGAGTGCCCTTCCCTCGTGCTTGTAATGGGAGGGAGAAGAGGATCGATTCTGAAACGAGGGCTGTCGTGTCGTGGTCCATGGTTACACTCACAACACACTGCAGCAAGTGGCGCTGCTCTGGAGAAACAAGAAAAAGAAGGACCCCGGGATCTTTGGGCAAGGACGTCCAAACGGGGTTTAGCTTGTGATTCGGCCGGGTACGTCATAATCTTTGTAATCGGCTGTGGTTACTCCGTCGAGCCGGCAGCCCAACACGCTCCTGTCACAGCAGCAGCAGCAGCAGCAGGTTGCGCGGGCAAAAGATGGATAGCCCCTAAATCATCCGGCCATCAGTTTATCGAAGCCCGGTCAAGAAGTGGCTGACCCTTCTTCTGTGTTTTTATCCCCTTTGTTTTCGGTCCGCTCAGGTCCAATAATCCCTCATTACGGTGTGTGTATGTGTGTGTGTGTCAGTTGTACCGTAGCGGATGGGGCATGGCACATACGCGCCCCAAGAGGCTGCCAGTTGCGATAGTTTAGCTCCGTGTGCTGCTCGACCGGCTCATCACAACCGCAAACGAGGGAGGAAAATGTGCAAAAAGCCGCAAGCTCTGCTATTCCGACCGTTGCAGGATGCAAAAAAAAGAAGAAGTAGGGAGGCAACACAAGGAGGCAACATAAAACAGTTGCCACCCGCGTGCAAGGCGGGGTGAGGAGGCAGCAAATTTAAAGGGATTCCTTTATTAGCATAGATATCTGTAGGTAGTGCGCACAGCGTGCCAGCGTCCCTCCCTAGCCAGTAGCCCCTAGCCGCCCACTCATCCTCTCGTTTTCCTCTCCACATCCTCCTCCCCCCCCCTCCCACTCCCCCTTTGTACCGTCCGGGTGCCGGCTGGCTCGTAAAGTAAAAGCCAACATTTTGCTATGACGTGGGTTAAATAAACCATCATTTCGACTCCACGGCCACTCTCTCGCGTCTGGGGCCGCCCGGCTGCGTCATGCGACTACCCATTCCTCATTACGCCCCCACCCCGTCCTACACACACACACACACACACACATACACAGACACACAGGGACATTCCGAAACGAGCGAATCTTATCAACAGAAGCTTTCGCACCGTGCCATTCACTGCCACAGGAGCGCAAAAATGAATGAACATCTCCGCTGTGTGCTGCGGATTGCCTATCTTTCTCGCTGTTCGCGCTCTCTCTCTCTCTCTCTCTCTCTCTCTCTCTCTCTCTCTCTCTCTCACACACACACACACACACATACGGTATTTCTTTCTCGCTTTATTGAGCCAGGGCAAGGTGCACCAATGTCCTACTTTCGTGCGCAGCGGTCCAAACGGTCCATAAAGCGTGACACACACACACACACTCACATAGAGACAGACCCCGCAGGGTGGTAAAATATTGCTTTTCATCCCATTTTCCCTTTCTGTTGCCTGTCTGTTGCCCTTGCGCTGCACGCCAACGCTACGCGCCCGTGCTACGAAAACCAAACGCGATAACCGGCTGCTAACCTTGGTGGGTTCGTCTTTGCAGGCAGCAGTAGAATCCTGCAGAGGAGATGGAGCCGAGGGAAGAGGGAAGAATTTCGTCTTCGTCGTCTGGGTGGCCCAGGTTTAACTTTGGTCCCAATTCGTTCTGGAACAACCGTCCCTGCTTCGTGCCCAACGTGAATGCTCCTTTACACCAGTAACCGGCAAACCAATTCGTACGCCGGTATGCGTTGTGCGTTCCTATGTGTGCATGTGTGTGTGTGTGTGTGCGTGCGTGTGTGCGAGGTAAACATTTGCCCATATGCCACCACCATCCCCGGGGTGGCAGTGGTTCGCCTAACCTTTCCTACGGGCGACTGTGCTGATTTCGACACTTTTCCTCTTGGACCGATAAACTTTGCCGAAGCAGCCGAATTGGACGAGTGTGTTTCGAGTGTGTGCGTGTGTGTGTGTGCCGTCGGAGATTTCGGGCTGCTCATGAAGGACATCTCAAATTTAATTTGGAAATAGATGAATTGTTTGACGTTTGCTTAAGTCAAACAGGGTGAACGTGCCCCGCAGTTCAGCAGTGTGTTGAATGTCGTTCAATAAATCTAATCCTCCCGCACCTTCTACCACCCTAGGAGGGGGGGGGGATGGCTAGGAGGTCGGGGGCTCGTTGAGTCTGCAGCAGCGCATCCCACCCGCCAATCGACGGGGCGTGCACGGAAGCGTGGGAGTGCCAGACGCTCGGCAGGCAAAACGGTAGCATATCTTTTTTCCATTTTTATGCTTCACACTTTAGTGCGTTTTCCCCCAAATATCAAATCTTCTTGAACCATTCGCTCCCCGCCTTTAACGATCCCCCCCCCCCCTCAGGCATAGAGAGGAGAAGCAACAATAATAATAATAAAAAAAAAACAGCTGGAAACAAATGTGCAGCCTGCTAATAATTTTACGACGCAAAAACTGGCACTCACTCGAATAAAACCACGGCGACCACGGTGACCACGGGTGGGCAGGACTGGCCCTCCGGAAAGCGATGCAAAAGACTGTAAAAATCAAATTCGTTTCAATGTGCACCAGTTTTCAAGCTGATTGATACACCTCGTCTATTGGTTATGCAAGATGGGGCAGAAGTTTAATTGGACGCACTAGAGAGGAAGTATAAGCATTCGAAATAGTTCGAGATGTTCTTTAAAGCGCCTCCACACACGCAACCTCATGTGGAGCGCAAAAGTGGAGCGGAAACACTTTGAAATTGCACCACATAGAGTTAAATGTACCATTAAATGAGCCAATCTCAACAAGGTTTAATGACGCTCCGGAACAAATGCATCGAGCGTGGGGGGGGGGGAAGTGCTGCTCGTTTTGATTGTACTTGGTCCTTGTGAAGCGTGGGTGAAGCGAATCCTGGTTTTACAACGTTGACTGTTGAGATCGATCTCCCAGAGTCAATGACATCGAAACTCGTAGCATGGGCTCTAGTTAAAAATAGTTTCCAGTTGGTGGCTAACGTTCGCTAACAATGTTTGTATCGCACAAGACGAGCTCAACAAACTACAAATATTGCGTTCGAGATTGCTTATTTACTGTCTTATGGAACTGTGACGTTACCTGGGACATAAAAAAAACACCTTCTAGAGATTTGTTATTGCGGAATTGTTGGCGGATGTATCTTTGCATTCAAGAAAATGTCTCATATCGTTTAAAGCATGTCCATGCCACATTTAATTCCATCACAGATTTGTTGGATGTGTGTAGAATTAGAGAAGACAACCCATGATAGAAATTAACACTAAGCAGATTCACAGTCCTTGGAATGTAAAGAAGATATCATTTGAATTTGGATGGATACAAATAACTAGACGGGATATGGAACTAAAACGTAGTTGATGTTGACATAGGCAATGCTTGACATCAGATATATGATCAGAATAGGTTCACGGATATTAGAAAGAAATCAATACAGAAAAATGAGTACTAATGTACGACGTAGATGATAGAACACAATCGATGGATGTATGACAGAATCTTGTTGGTATTTAGAAACAGATACAGTGTTTCCCACGATGTATTCGTTGGTTCCCGTAATTTGGTAATTTGTTTGTCGCTCGTCTCACGATTTATTCATCGTATCTCGTAGATTTTTCGTTCGTTCCCACGATTTATTGGTATCGTCCCATTGGACATCAATATAATGTAATAATCAATGTAATGGAATCCAAACATTCTGAGAATTGCTTAAAAATCGTGAGAACACACCAAAAAAATATGGGATGTAACTAAAACAATCGAATATAAGATAATTGAGATATAACCCGCTATGGACTTCAAAGCTAAAAGCACATCATGTCAAGATGGCTTCATGAAGAAAACATGACATTTCTCAGGATAAAGAGGATTATTTAGATGGCTTCCTGTATTTGTAGAGTTTATTTGCAATTCTTATAAGATCAATTCAATAAGATCTTATCTTAAAATCCAACGTTCGTCTTTGCAAGCCTTTTGGGTTTTTTTAATGTAATGAATTCGGCGAAATTTATAAAAGTTTTCGCTGGCAGTTGCTATCTGGTTAGAGGCTGCGGTCCAATTTGTAGGTGATGCGTTCCGCAGTATATTCATGACATTGGTTAAGATATGGCGGACGGTTATATCAATGCCACAGAAACTGTATAGCGATGGGCTGAATTTGGCAATGAAAAAAAATGTGAGCTAGCCAAGTATGTCCAAACCGAAGACGTGATAGCACTCTTTGATCTTGGTGTGATGGATGGTCTCTCTATGCTGATGTTATGGTTTTGATGGTTCTCAGGAAAGAGCGGCCGCTGTTAATCCAATAACCGCTCCAACTATTGATTGGCGATGATTATGATTATCTACAGGGCAGGTTATTACATCCTGCGTTAGCTAGCCCATCTGCTATTTCGTTTACGCGAATACCGGCGTGACCAGGAATCCAGCAGAAGGTGACTTGGGAGGAAATCGATACATTGCTAAGCAGTTAAATGATCGTGTCACGGGTGTTTCTAGATTCAAGTGCCCAAAGGACTGTCAATGAAGATCACGTTGGGTTTATTGCTGCATGATTTTTTTTTTTTTTGCGTTGGGTTGCTGCTGTTGTGAAGATTTAGGCATGGCAGCCTGATGGCACTATTTTTGATGCTGGAGTAGATTTCACAGCCGGTGGAAATGGTACTGATTTGTCGGTGTAGATCAGATGGTGGTTGTGGTATTAGTTTGATGACTTAAGGGAGAATTTTTTTGAGTTAGTGTGACGAAATCGGTGTTTGCCCTATGGATAAAGGCATCGGTCTTGATATTTTTCTCAATCGTTCGTTCTGCAGCTGATGCTAATTTGTCGTTTATGATGTGGTCGAAAGGTTGAAGTCCACTTTCACACAGAAGGCGAACTCATTGATCTGAACTTCCAACTTCAAAATAAAACGGTTAACGGGAATAAGTTTGGTATGGAGATCTCACACCTTATACTCACACTGACATAATTAAATCCACGATCCTCGAGCCAGATATCAGGCGACCGCTCAGTCCCATTATCATTTAACCTAACACTGATCCTATTAGCATTTGTCATCTTCAAGTATAATTTTTCATGTTTGATAATTTACAAAAAAAATGTTGGATTCTAACTAACTTATTTTTTTTTCTATTTCATTTAAATTTGAAAAACTTATTTTTTTTTAACCCAGCAAATTAAAGACAAACAAAGATAGTCAAGCTAAAGATCAGAATGATTGTCCTCTTCTTATATCTTTTCAAACTCCAACAGCAATAAGCTTTATTTTATCTGATAAGAGTATGGGGTGAAGATACTTAAGATTTTCCACCACATAGTATATACACTCGGTATGATATTCCACGGCCAAATATATTGGAATCTAAACAAGCTCAATTTTCCTTTCCATTGTTGGGAGAAGTCCTGACCAACACAGGAGTTTTTATTGTTGTATTAAATTTAAATCTATAAATTTAGATTTTTTAAAGCTTTTTTTGGTGTTCAACGTCTTATTATGTCTGGCTATGTCTTATTATTTATATTTTGACATTTTCACTTTAAAAAAAAATCGGGTTAACTTACTCCTCATTGTCTGTTCTATTATCACTATGAACATTAAAACAAAAAAGTAAATTATTTGCAACAAACATAAGAAATACATTTGGCTATGAAAATGAGAATTGTGATAAAATGTGTCTAACTTATAGGGCAATGTTTTGTGCTGACCCCATAGAGATATGCAGAGTGTTCAAGTTAATTTTGACAATTTCATTTTAGCTCATAGATCGGGTTTCACTCGACATATCAACACAAGCTTAACAGCCTTAATCGAAAGCTGGTAATTATCCGATAAAATCCGTTTGAATTGTGAAATTGCATGACATGCATCATGATTGTCCGCGAGAAGCAACAGTTTCGGGACAAAATAAAGGCTGCGCTGTTTTACATGAAAACCATGAAAACGATTCGGAATGACAAGGAAAACTAAACTTAATCAGAGGTTTTGTGGGAGTTTTAGAATCAGACTCATTCCCATCAGACGATTGGAATGAGTTCATACCGACGCTTCCAGGACCAATCTGCGATCAGGGCCTCAAACTGAATGTGAATGGCTACCGAAAGCTTCTGTAAATTGTAGTACAGTCATAGATTACAAAATTGGCCAATGGTAGGCCGTTTGTGTGGTGGTAACGCACGATACTTTGCCATGCCATGTTGCCAAATGCCAAACCACAACGAGAGAATTCAGAGAAAATTCACCATATTCGATCTGCTAACTTCCCGGAACTTGAAACCCTTTGTTTATTTTATTTTTGGCGACGTTGAATGAGGTATCAGTAGATCGTCCAGCAACAATAAAGCGCAATTAGTCGTTCAAATTAAATCCGTGTACGTGGTCTTTCTCAGGGTGGCGGTAGCCAGTTTTGGGTCCTAGTTCCCGAACCAGATACTGACCATCATTGATGCAGATAGTGATTATTTTGAAGGATTCGTGTAAAAAATATATTTAAATATCCTTCGTACAACTTTTTTACAAATCTTTTTTGTTTCTTCAAGAATATAAACATAATTCTTGTGAAAATAGAGAACTGTCAAATGTATCATGACCGTATGTTAAACTACACCAGATTTTCCAGGTGTGCTATGTGCTCGCAAATGTTCCATCTTTACCTGATTCAGTTGAGATTTGAGCCATTCTAGGAGACAAACAGACATAATCGAATGGTTCCGATTAAAGCAATGGAACCAAATAATTAATTATATATTCATAAAACGTGATAAACAAGCAATCAGACACTTTTCGAAAATTAAAAACTTTTCAGTAACGATCATCACGAACATCAACACTCCTCTGTGGACTATATTCAATATCAAATATTTAATTTATTTGGATTGTTTGCCTTGATGATTAAGCAATGATTAAACTTGATTTAAAATCTGATTGTGTTTAATTAGGTAAAGACTGTTCCTGTTAAAATGCGTAAGTTTAATAGTTCAGGATTTTACGATTTCCAAAAATATATAAAAAGGTATATGTATGTAATAATAATGATAATGAGAGATAGATTGTTTAATATGCAATTCTATTTTAGTACTTTCGAACAGAGATAATATCAGAATACTCGCGGGAGGAGGAGAGAAGGCCAAAGGGGAAGAACAAAAATGTGGAATGGTGAACAAAGTGATGACAAACGATGTAAACAGGACAGAAATGGATCACAGCTTGCATATCTAGTACGCCGATGGAAGCGATGTGAGGACGGGGGAATAAGGATCTGCAAGGGACATACATAGGAATGCGGAAAAGTAACAAAGGCGAAACAATGCTATGCAGAAAACAGACCTCCAATAAAAGTGGCCTGGGCTCTAATGCAACGAATTTACAATGTTTCAAGAACAATAATCGAACCACGCTCCTTATATGAAGGGAGATTATTAGTGGGAAACCTAAAACAACGATTACTTCTTTGGTTCAACAGCCGTTATCGGCCACGGCCTGCCTGTACCATTTGTGGGCTTGGCTTTCATTGACTTATTTTTGTTATGCGTGCTGAAAAACTCGAATAACCAGACAATTCTCGCACACTTGATAATAGAGCGCACAAGACCACAATAGAGATACATAAAACACGACGGGTCGCGAATATCACTCGTCATTCGCCGGATGAGACCCTAGGTCTTCATATCCCGGCCAAAGATGTCATCACAGTGAACATTGAAAATAAGCTTAGAACCCAAAAGAACCACAAGATCCCGATTAATGAATCATTGGAGATTTATAAATCTATGGAGATTTATCTTTATGGATTTATACATCTTTAGAGACAGGACATTCTAGATTTTAATGACTCCCCGCCGACGTTTCAGATAAATAAATCTCAGTAAAAGGTTCTTTAAGTACAACAGTACTATAGAAATGCTCCGCCTATTAACCTATATTAACGTTTTCTATCGGTATGAACAACTCACCCTATCAAAAAGCTGACAGCATGCTGTCAATTCATCAAGAAAGGTTTAACAAATAGTTTGCCATCCTCTTGACGCCTTTAATAGTACGACTATCGAAGATCTTATGTGCCTCAAAAGTAATCTCCAATAGGTAATTCGGGGTAATTGGTGAGGTCGGCATATCTTGTCCAATCATGATGCTGGTATAAGTAGTGAGCAATATTTAATTGAAAGGTCAATCGTAAACATTCGGAACATCTTATACAAGTTTGAATGGCTACTCAGTCGATGGGCAAACCCAATAACGATGGAGGTTTAAACTCTGATATACAGCCGTTGAGTTGCACAAACAACAAAAAAGCTTTACCGACGTGGCCATCGCACCAAGCCACACTCGAAATTTGCTGCTAAAAATGGCGAAATCAAACGATCGCTCCTGGCAACGGATAGACAGCGTACAGCGTTGCCTTAGTAGGCGCTTGATAGGGCTGTTCACGGCGAATAGCTGCCATTACATAAAATAAATTACAATTAAAGATTCCACCGAAACCCATTTACTTACCACCCCCAAAACTTGTGTTCGATTTCATGCTCGCTCCCCGCATGCTGCTCACAACTGATCCTTTCGCTCTCTTTCTCTTTCTTTCTTCTCTCTCTCTCTCTCTCTCTCTCTCTCTCTCTCTCTCTCTCTCTCTCTCTCTCTCTTTCACACACACATACTATTTTTCGCTACAGCACACATGTACACGCACAGAAGCGAGCGCGAATGACACCGGACGCCGGCCGTCAGCATCCGAGCCACGGAGCAGCAGCAGCAGCTCGACCATGGCCACCATCTCCCTGAAGGGTAGCAAGACCTGGCCATCGATACTGCAGCGGATCGACGCGAAGGGCCGCACGTACAGCTTCGTCGTGCCGACCATCACTACCACCTCACCCACCCCGACGACTCCCGCGCTGCCTCCGACCCCGCGCCCGGAAACGGGTGCGGCAATTCACAGGTACACGCTAGTGATGGGAACAATTAAGTTTTGGACGAAATTCTGATTAGCTCCGAATTTTTGTGGAATCGATTTCAGATAGTAGTTCAGAAATCAGTCTCTTGAATCGGTTCCGGAAACGGAATTGGCTCCGGAAGCGGAATCTGCTCCGGAATCGGCTTCAGCTACGAGATCGGATTCGGTTCCGGAATCTCCATGAGAATGGATCGTTTTCAATTACATTTAAATCCTTTGCGGCTTATTAAATAGGAGTCGAAGCATCCGGTACATTCGGACAAAACCCATGGGATTATTTTGACCGTTTGAGTATCAGATTTAAAGCTGGAGATGACCAAACCCAGTCATCGTGGGGTTAGTCACCGTGTTGATGCCTCCACACCCTCTCGCCACCTCAATTTGGGCTCCATAGCAATTGGACTAATGATGGGAAAAATGATGTTTTCGTCGGAATCGATTCCGAGTTGCTTCGAAGTTTTCTGCAATCAATTCCAGATAGTAGATCGGCTAGAGTTAGCCGGTCTCATTGTACAGTCGTCAACTCATACGACTTAACAACATGCCCGTCATGGGTTCAAGCCCCAACTAGACCGTGCCGCCATACGTGGGGCTGACTATCCTGCTATGGGGGGGTAATCCAAAAGTCACTGAAAGCCAACCCCACAAGTGGTACAGGCAGGCCTTGACCGACAACGGTTGTTGAGCCAAAAGAAGAAGAAGAAGAAGATCGGCTAGAATCAGTTTCCATTCGGAGTCAGTTTCGGCATCTCCAAAAGAATGGGCATTTGGGTCCAATGACGCTACGTATTGATAGCCGCAAAGAATCAAAATTTGCTTGTAAACGATCCATTCTCATGATTCCCGGACTGATTTTGCTTCTAAAACTTCTTATTTCAATTCAAGAACTGATTCTCATTCCGGAGCTTATTCCATTTCTGGAGTGAATCCTTATTCCGTTACCGAATTAAATTGTGATTCCCAGGACATTTCCGATTCCGGAGCCGATTCCGCGGTCAGAATCCGGAAGTCGGCTCCGGAATTGATTCCGAACATGGGATCAGAATCGGGTCGGTCTGATTCCGAGCTCCCACTACCAAATTGGACTAAAAATCAAAATTATCTTACCGTAAGACCAGATAGGGTAAAATACACATCGAAATGAACTATTTGACGGAATATGGAGATTCCGTTTCCTATTCCCAAGCCAATTGTAATTCCAGAGTCGATTCTAATTCCGGAACCGAGTCCAATTTCGGAACTGAGTCCGATTCTGGAGCCGATTCCGATTTCAATCCTGGAATCGTAATCGGAATCGATTTCTGAGACGGAATCGGAATTGAAATCGATTCCGATTCTGAATCCGGAACCGAATCCGGAGCCGATTTTGATTTCAATTCTGGATTCGTAATCAGAATCGATCCTGGAAACAGAATCAGAATTGGAATCGATTCCGATTCTGATTCCGGAACCGAATCCGGAGCCAATTTCGATTTCAATTCTGAAATCGGTATTGTAATCAATTCTAGAGACGAAATCGGAGTTAGATTCGATTCCGGTGACGGAATCGGAATCGAGTAGTTCCGATACCGAGCTTGCACCACTAGTACACACACACAAAGGGGAAATTACCAAATGTTCCGATTTTCGTTTACACTCGAGTCACACCCAAAAGCCTCCGCGAGCCCCAAATTCAAGGTCAACGACAGGTCACACGGACACTAATCACTTCTTGCTTGGTGTGTGTGTTTTTTTTTCCACAGAGCTACCGCTCCCAGTTGTCGGCCAACGGAAGGACACGAGACGGCAACGGGGTGTGGTGTGGCGACAGGAACCACTTCCACCACCATCACCACCACCACCACCACCAGCACCACCACCACGACGACAACAGCGACGACAGCGGCGACGAATGGCGGTGCGGGCATTATCGCGAACGTGACCTGCAACGAGCACGGCTGCCTGTCCGGGCAGGCCGCCGCGAAAGCGTCCACCCTGCGCCGCCACTACTACCCGGAAGGGTCGTGGGGCTGGGTGGTGCTGGCGGTCGGCACACTGCAAGCCATCCTCAACCACGGCGTGCAGCTGTCCGGGCCGCTCTATCTGCTACCGGCGGGCGAGCGCTTCCACCAGCCGGCCGTCAACAGTTGCGGTAAGTCGTGGAGACGATGGACGTTTTTTTTTTTAAGTTTTTCTTTCCACCCAGAGAAGGGAGAAAAAACTCTGTCACCACGCGAGGCGTGACAGGTGGTACACAGACGTTCCTGTTTGTGTGTTATTTTACTTTGCTGTTTAAATCGGGACAGGACACCGGATACCAAGCGGATACACAACGTTAACGATTGAACGATTTGTTTGTGTGTGGCTCTAGCGAACAGAAAAGAAAAGAAAAAAACAGACAGCAGAAAGGAGCACAGCAGCATCCATTTTTGTGTAACACGATACCCAAGATGTTGGACGACCTGGTTAAGGGGTTTCCCATCCCCTTAATGCTTTTCGAATGCATCGAAGGTGGCAAAACATGGCAAAACACAACCCAACACATGCGCGCGGCTTTTATTATCCATAGCTTTTCGAAGCAATTTGCATGTTTATTATCTTGTTGTAACGCGGGCGTATGCTGCGGCTGCTGTGCTGCTTCGCGTTGTCACCACGCGCGCATCAGCAGTGTCTTTAGCGGTGGCATTTTTTGCATATTTTTTTATATTTTTTATTTTTATTTTTTTGTATGCTATCCTCCTGCACTCATCATGTTTGATTTTTCATACATTTTTTGATTGCAGTTTTATATCATAAACACACATACATACACTGTATCCTGATCTGATGCCATCTTTTGCTTGGTTTGTTTTACATCCTTTCCTGAATTTGTCCATGCCAACGAGAGAGTTTTCCATACGGTTGGGGACCTTACTCAAGGGGAGAACGAGAATGGCAGCGGATAAACCTTAAGATTAGTATGTGTGTGTGTGCAGCTGCATCTGTTATCAGACTCAGGGAAGGGGCAAGCACATTTGCAGTCACATCCCTTGCTGGCGGTGAAAAGCCGCCCGACTTTACGGGTTCTCACTTTGCATCACTAGCCTTTTCCCCATCGGTATGTCTGTCCCTGTCCGTCTCGATGCTTACCGCTGCAAGCTTGTGTGTGTTTTTCTTTTACTTGAAACTCATCATACTCGATCACTTGACTTCAAAGCTTCACTGGCGCGTGTGTGTGTGTTTTTTTTTCTCTCTCTCTGCTTAAGTCTAAATACTGGACACTCTCGGTTCGGTGAACATCGCTTGGTAACGTTAATAGTATGGTTGTTCGTTTCTTGGCTGTTTGGCGAGGCTTCAGCGGTCGAAGATTCTTTGTTACTCGCTCGCAGAAACGTTGTCAATATTCACTCACTTGTAGCAACAACAAAAAGGCATAATAAATACGCTACAGTCGCGTGTGGTTTTGGACTGGGCTTACCGAGCAATTACGATTTTGCTTGCCCCCGGTCAAACAACATAACTGAATCCCTTTTTCGTGAGCACAAGAATGCGCGGAAAAGCTAGCCGGAATATGCGTTTGTGTATGAGTGTATTAGAATGTAAGCGAAATAGTGGCTACCTTTGGTACATCTGGCTTGCCTAATTGTCTCACGGTTGCCTTTCAAGCCCCTTTTTATGCCGTGGAGTGTCATGCGATCGTACAATTAGTATTAGTCTATCTACTCGGAATGACACCACAGTCAGGCCGCAAGGCGACACCGTTTGTGCTCCGATTGATCATCAGCGGAGGTGCTATACGTCTTTATGTGTGTGTTGAGATTTTGATTTCAGATTTACGACCAGTGCTGCAAAACGTCACCGCCAATGTCATACATAAAGCTGACTGAAACAAAATGCATGTCAGCGTCACGTACTTAATTGAGATAATCAGTGGTGATACTCGAAACGATTGGTGTGGTCAATGCATGACAATCGTGACATTTTTGCGACCAACGCTTGATCATCACAATGTCATGACTTTTTTCTTACTATGATAAGTGCTGCAAAATTTCACTAACGTAGTCATGACAAATTTCGACTGAAACTAAATAATGTCAGCTTCACGAGCTCTCCTGTGATGATCAGAGGTGGGACTCTAACAATTGTTGCGACCATCACATGCTTGGTGACATTGTGTGCAACCAATTCTTGGTCAGTCACTTGGTCGCGACATTTTCAGTCGGTGATCGTCCCGATAGTCATGGGAGATATGCGATGCGTGCGAGTGGTTCCAAGAAACAAAATGAGCGAGAAACAATTCGCTTTGTTTGACCCGACGGACAATCTAAACAGGCAGAGCGAGAAAGCCTGCTCATTTTATTGCTTGGAACCACGCGGCAAGTATATTCCAAGAATGGCGTGATTATCACCGCCAAAAAAGGTCCTGATCAAGTGAGTTACCAAGAGTTGGGTACTCATCAAAATGTCACCAAGCATGTGATTGATCCACCAACTGTTTGAGACTCACATCTGATCATCTCTGTAGTGAACGTGAGCTGATTTGAGCGTCGTTTTTAGTCATGACTGTTGGTGACTGAAACGATGGCATTTGTCAGCACTGTTCACAGCCATAGAAAGTCATGATTATGCTTGCGCCGGCATTAAGTATTGTGTTTGAAGCACTTCATTGAGTATCAGCAATGAGCATCAAGCTACCACGGATATGGTCATTGTTTTCGTTAGTGAACTTCTCGTGATGCTCATGACATTTTGCAGCACTGTTTACGACTCTCGTAGCCTAGTTCGCCCTTTCTATGCTATTCTATTCTCTTGCCCTTTTTTGCTTGTTGTGCTCCTGCTACCAATAAGTAATAAGTTGCGCGAGTGTTTTAGTGCCATCCTAACCTCCTTATCGCTACGCTGCGTACGTGTGCATTGGCATATCATACTTTTCTAAAGCTGCACCTATATCAACTACGAGTCTAGTATTTTTTTTTTTTTTGCAAGCTCCTCTACTGCGAGCTACATTTCTTTTGGGAGTTCCCCCGGTCTGTGCACACCTGGCCGATTTGCAATAGAGTTGTCGTTTTTTTTAAAGAGCTAAGTGCCTGCTTTCGTTTGTGTGACAATTAATCTAACGCTCAAAACAAAATAAAATAATGTAATGAAAACAAGGCGGAGCAAAAGCGCACCATGTGTTAACCCTGCCCAGCCAAAACAAAATAGACACGCTGAGGGCAAAATTAACTATATCGCACTGCACGGCGATTTGCTGCCCTGCTGGCCCGCTGCCCTACTGAGCCGTGATTACAGGGAAACGGTTTGCTTCGTTTTTTCTTCTTTTTTTGTTGTTATAAAGCAGCCGCCATCAATTATCATCGGGCCCGCTTGCTCGATTCGATTAGCCTGTACCAATTAATTACGATGGCCGGTTTGGCGCACATTTACATATCATGCTGTCCGGCTTCCGCTCCTCGTTCGCCCTTCTAAAGCGACGACAGTGAACAAGTGAAAACAAGCATGACAATGATGCTGCACACACACGCCCACTGGCGAGTTGGAAAGCGGAAAGGCCGGACTAATGGGAATAATGCAGCACAACGCGCCAGCATATGGCACCGGGCGGGCAGCGTTGGGGGATTGGCGAACTTCTGTTGCAAAGAAAGCAACCCCGGGCAGGACGATAAAATGACGCTAGCGCCTGACGTCTCCAGCTAACGATGCCTGCCAGGCTCGGACTGGTGGAGCCAACTCCGGCAGCGATGCATCCCGATGCTGTGTGTGTGTGTGTGTGTGTGTGTGTGTGTGTGTGTGTGTGTGTGTGTGTGTGTGTAGCAGCAAAACAAAGACTCTTGCACAAGTTGCGCATCCTTGGTACAGTTTCGATTACCGCCTTGCACGCATTGCAAGCCGTGCAGCCGGGCAGGAGGACCGGTGTGTCTGCCGGCAAATCGATGGCACATTTGCGAAGAATATGCTGACTTACGGTACGCGAGTGCCACTGCGAGTGCAAGTACAAAAAAAAACCCTATTTGCGTTCGGGAATCAAACGCTTCCCTGTTTTAATACTACTTTACCGACACGGTGGTGCCGTAAGTGGACAGCTTTGCTATTAAAAAAAAGTCATGACTATAAACAACAACAAAACTACCGCTCGGAAAAACAAACTTCGAAACAAACGGCCTCGGGGTGCGCAAAAAAAAAGGGTTAACGCTTTTCTGGGGACGCTAAGGTAAAATAAATAAGCTATAAATATGCAATCCTCAGCCCGTGCGCCTCCGTACACCCGTACGCCTACTCGATGCCGAACGTGTTCGTTTCCTCGACCGCCAGCACCAGCTTCTCGTACAGCACGTCCGGCGTCGGGTAGGGCGGCAGATCGAGCCGATTGAAACACGTGTGCGATCGGGGCAGCGCGTTCGCCTTGCCCCACTTCTCGATGCAGAACCGGCGCAGGCCGTTCGAGCCGCGTAGCCCCGCGAAGCCGTCGTGCGGGATGCTGGACGTGCCGGTGACGAACTGCAGCAGCCGGAGCCGCTGCTCGTTGCTCATCCGCTCGATCACCGCCCAGAACCACATGATGACGTGGTGCGTGTCGTGGTAGCCGCCCCGGTACTCCGTGTTCGCCCGCCAGTCGTGCACGTCGATCTCGACCGTGCCGGAAATGACGAGCTCGAGCTCGCTCGCGTCAAACACCGCCACCAGCCGGTGGTCGACCACCTCGTTGAAGCCGCGCACCAGCCACTCGGTCTGCTCCAGGACGCCCCGCTCCAGCCGCCACTTGATGATGCGGTCGAGATAGTCCCGCTTGTTCCGCTCCGACACGGTGATGTTGCGCCCGTTCGGCTTCAGCTCGATGTCGATCGACGTGCCGTCCGAGCGCTCCTCGGTGACGGTAAAGTTGAGCCCGAGCTCGCCACAGTTGTCCATGTTGTTGTCCCGTATCCACAGCAGCGACTGGTGGAACGAGCTGTCGAGCGACTCGAGATCGGACAGGGACACCGGCAGCCGGAGCAGCGCCTTGTAGAACGGGCGCGTGAAGAACGCATCGAGCAGGTACTGGTGGACGAGCGCCAGGCCGAGCACGCGGCCGGCAAAGCGGTACCTGTGAAAGATGTATGTTAGGCATATGTTTGAACAGCAGAAGATAGACGCAGCCTTACCATTCCAGTATGTCGTCCCGATCGGTCGGCCGTTCCGGCGCGATCTGCACGGTGTAGATGTCGTTCGCCGAGTACTCGAACATGTTGCGGTACGGGCTGAACAGCTGGCGGGACAGCAGGTAGAAGAACTCGCGCGACGGCCCACCGTAGTCCAGCCCGTCCTCCGTGTCCCACACGATGTTGAGCCGGCAGCGCTGCAGATCGCGCCGGCTCGCCGCCATGATGCGCTCGAACGCGTCCTCCACGAGATGGGCCCGGCGCACCTCCAGCCTAGAAGGTACAAGGAGCAGCAGCAGGATGGTACTGGATCATTAATTGTGCCATGGTACACCCGCTTCTGTTTTCTGTCTTTCGCGCCCCAATTGCCCCACAATTCAGCGTTCAATCGCAGTTTGTGCGCGCGCTTTGCATTTCCAATTTATACCGACTTAATGAACGCGACGAAGCGCGATCTACCGTGACCAAGACCCCAGTGTGTGTGTGTGTGTGTGTGTGCGCTATCACAAGCTCCTCGCTTCGGTCCTCGCACACACGCCTACACAGACACGAGAAAAAACAAAAACAACCAGGGTGACCTTCGCGCGCAGAGCCCACGCCACCCCAAAACCAATAGCCAATTTCGAAAGTATTATAGCAGTTCTTGCTACCCCCGTCCCTCCCTCACCCCATTCCCCGTGCCCAACCGTGCCAAAAACAGGGAACCTTACCTGAGCTTGTGCGGGCCCTGACCGTAGCCTTTGGACTCGAGCTTCCGGTAGAAGGTGCGCAGCTTGGCCTCGAAGTCGCGCCGCATCGGGGCGCGCTGGACGTGCCGACCGCCCGGCTTGAGCGCGCCGCCGGGTACGAGCCCACCGCACGGTCCGTATCCTGCCGAGGTGCCCGGCTCCGGGGGGCTGCGTGCCCGGGGCGGCACGTACGTCATCACCTCGTCCTCGAACAGGCTGCCAGAGAGAGAAAGAAAGAGAGACAGAGCAAAAGATAGCAATAAATATGTGTTTTTCACGCTCAAAGCTCGTTTTGCCAGCTTCTTTGTGGTGCCGCTGCGTCGTCCCTTGAAGAAGAGAGCGGGAAATGATCGCACGGGTGTACTGCCGCGTGAAGGTAGGTCATATTGAGCCAACTGACCGAAACCGGCCACTAGCATCGGAAATGGCGGGCCAATGTCAATGTCAAACAAACTCGGCTCGGCTGCAAAAGCGGCTGTACCGCGACGCCGTTTGTTTCTGTGTGTGTGTTGCGTGGTTGAGGACGACCCGGACAAATCGTGGACTGCCTTTTTCTTTTTTTTTTAATAAATATAAAACGCACACACAGTAGTAATGGACAGCGCTGCCGCAAGTGAGCGAAGTGCACGGAAGCAGGAAAACTGTTTCCATTTAGGCGCTGCAGTGGAGGGAGGAAAAATAACAAAATTACGATTTCATTTGCTATTTGCTTTGCTTTACCGCGGTGTAGATGTCGCTCGCTATCGCTGCTGCCACTTCATGACGTCACCGAAGCCGTTTTATTTTGTTTCAAAACTATGAGCACCCACTTGGGATGAAATATCGATCGGGAAGCAATAGAAAAAAAATACCCCAAACGCTTCCCCGCACGTCACACACACTTCCAGCACGAAACAAACCAACGAGTTAAAACAAAAAAAAAAGAGAGAAAACGGGTGCCAAAAGTTTAATTAGCATAATCAAAGTGAACGACATAAAACGACAGTTAAGGTCCGCAGGCATCTCACAGGCTCCCAAAAACGGGCGCGCGCGCGCACACACACAGTAGCTGTTTCCAATTATTTTATTTCCACACCTTGCACAACCACCCCCCCCCTCCCACCTTCCCTTTTACGCCTGGGAACAGTCCCATCACCCTTCCGTCCACTTGTTACGCTGATCGAAATCAAAAGTTCTTCCCGCTAGCGAGATTTCCAATTTTATGACCATACCAACCAACCGACCGACCGACCGACGTTGGGTTTTACGAGCGTTCTTTGGAGGGCGCATTTTTTGTGAATATATGTATGTGTGTGTATGTGTGTTTGTTTTTATCGCTCTTTTTTGTCTCCTGTCGTGTCGTTCCACAGTTTTTAATGGCGCCCGGAGTTTGCTATTCGGCGTAAAGTATGCGCGAATGCCTCGTGTGTATTTTTTTCGCTATTTTTGGCACCTATCAACTTCGCAGTACAGTAGCATTTTGCGAGTGTGAAAGGAGGAACAAAAACCCCACCATAACAACAGCAACGGGGGAAAGAGTGCGCGTGCATCTGCTGCACATCACTGTTAGGGTGGGTCCGGGGGGGTCCCCGAACCAAGGACACACTTTTCCCGCAGGACAGCTGGCGGAAGGCCCGAACCAACCAGCTGGACGGTAGAGCTCACGCAGCCCTAGGACAGTTGTAATAATTAATTATTTGCATCTGGATGCGACACACCTTTACCTTTTTGGTCCTTCCCCTTCGATTGTGATAGGGGAGATGCCTGACCTGACAATAATTTACCCTGCCGTACGGGACGGGCTGCTCTTATCAGCAGCACAGCTGCTTTTTGTGCACGATATAGCGCATCACACGCGGATCGCTTCCGTGGTGTAGTGCACAAGCGCGCAGGCTTCTTAAGTTCAAGGTCGTGAGTTCAATTCCGTATGTGGTAGGTTTCCGCCAACGATCGTAATTATTTTCAACACACAGGTCTCTATTTCTGCTCGCTTCCTGACCTCTCTTTATCCTTACCAAACAAAGGTCAAGAAAAACAAACAAAACACCACCACACATCACATACTTACACCGAGAACAATACGGAAAAGCCACGGACCGCTGACCCAACCGCTCGCCAGAGTGGCCGGAACACTGTCGTCGCAATGGCCGCCGGAAATCTTCTTCTACGACCGGCTGCCGCCGCCGCACGAGACCAATGTTCGTCGTCCACCACGTCCTGCTCCTCCACCTCCTGCCGTTGCTCTTCCTCACTGAAGCACAGATCTATCCCGTCGGCAGCATTCCGCTTCAGCACGGCGGCGCTGACCCCGGCGTTGTTAGCCGCTGCTAAGCCGACGCGATAGTTTCGTCCACTGCCACCACCACTTTCCTGCCGCGATACACCTCCTCCCCTGACTCGTCTTTCGCCAGCACCACCACCACACTTGGTTGCAGGCCGAAATACAGGAGGAGGAGTCGTCATCGCTCCTTTGGGCAACGCTCGACGTCGACGGGCCGCAGCCGCCGCCGCCGCCGCCGCCGCTGCCTCTGCACAGTTGCTGACACTCATCTTAGCCGCCAGCGCATCGTTCACCCGCCCGCGCGTGCCGGACGAGGTCAAGCGAAGCAGGAAGCGCCCGGACACTTCACCGTACGGCCTACAAACCCTGTGCCTGTGTATGGGCCGCTGTTTGCGTACGGTATCACCACTTTGTTCGTACGTTTCGCCATCCAGAGCGGTGTCGCGGGAGCAACAATCCTCCAAACTTTTCTTCCCGTTTCGCGTTCTGTTTTCTTCCCGTCTTTTGAGTTTTGTTTTACTTTCTGCCCACTTCACCGTGTGCGAATGTTTTTTTAGATTTTTTTCCAGCTGCTGAGATGAGAACGCGTGTTTGCAAACAAATACTTAGTAAGCTAATACTGTGCTTAGAGGGACATCTTTGCGCCTTTTTCACGTGTTCTTTAACCCGCTGCGTGAGAAACCAAACCCCCGTGCAAAAGCGCAAACAATCAGCAAAATCAACAGCACCAACAGACCCAACAGTACAACGCCACCAGCGGCCTAGGTCAGGAATCGCGTCCAGCCCGGCGCTGGTTGTTGGTATTGTCGAAAAATTAGCAAAAGTACACAACTCGCACACGCAAACCGTCACGGGTGCGGGTTCTATCCTGCCACTTACAAGCCACAAAACGCTCCGGGCACAAGAAGAGGCGCACCAGAAAAAGACCAAACCAGACAAACAACAAAAACCAGCGCAAAAGAGGCACAACATGTGTAAATAAACGCACAACCGGAGAGCGCAAAAAAAGGGCAGCGCGAAATTTATGCATCCGCGATCGCGAGCCTCCATCCAGCAGCCGCCACGATATGCCGGCTTGCGGGGTAATTACGAGCTTCCCTACCTTCGCCTCACCCACCGGGCAGCCTCCCCCCTGCTCTGACATCATCTCGCACCTGCTGCCCAGGTTGAATGGATGTCAGTGTATCAATGGGGCCCGTCCTGCAGACAAGTGAGAGCTCATTAAAGGGAGAACCATCAGGTCGCACACACTTTTGGCACTTTCTTTCCCCTAGACTACGCGTGAGAGACACGAAAAGAGGCAGAGAGCCAAAAAAAGATGGAAGACATTTGCCTTTTGCTCTCTCGCATTCTCTCGCTCTAGGTTGCGTAGCATTGTTGGCAGGTGATGTGTCTCCAGGGAGGTGACCTTGAGGAACTACCAGCAAAATCTCCTACCAAAATGAGTGTTGAACATTTCGTTACAACTCTAAAACGTTTTGCAACGCTTGCTCTTTCTACATGTTCTCATTTAGTGCAACACACACATAAACAGTATCTTTTACGCTTTGTTTAATTTGCAGTTAAAGCCACACAATACAGAGAATCGTAAAAAAAATCTCCCAGTATTGCAATCGGGCAAAACAAACCGTGCCGAACGTCAGAGTGCAATCAAAATCGACGGTTGTTTCACCATCAGACGTGTTTTGTTAATTAACAAGCGTAGGCGTTAATTAACAAGCGATTGTTCTAACATGTGTGGATTAATAGACCTATAAACACTTGTAAACTTAGAAATAGTCATCCAAAAGTCATCCGCGTATACGCCCCTCAAGCACTACTGCAGCACGCCATTATGTGAGATTTGAACACGCGTGCACGATGCGCATTTTGTACGCTCGCACGACCTGACGATTACACTACGGAACCGGCCTGCAGCCCGGTACGCTAACAGGCTACACTATACGCCCACGCTCACGCAGTAAAACTATCCAAAGCATCGGAGCGTGCGTAATATTCTACGCGTCCGATAATACACAGCCGTAATGTTTCGCACTTAATTATAACACCCGCAAGCGGTTGCCGTTAGCTTCTTGCCCAGATCACAGGCGCCCGTACCGACACTACCGGTTCGGTTCACTAGCGCCGCCACACACGCTTAAGGTGATCCACCTTCTCCTCCTCATCCCCCTCCTTCTTCTTCCCATTCTAACACTTACACACCCTTTCCTGGAATGCACGAATCGAGCCACGGCGCATCGTACCAAGTGCAAGATAACACATTGACGCGTATATCACAATTAAGCATCAATATTGACCAGTGATAGTTCTTGAGAAATCGGGACAGCTCTCTTTGTGTCCGAAACGATTTCCGGGGGTCACTTTAACGTCACCCTCGACAATCAGACACTCGCGATGGGAGCGTTCGCGATTAAAAGCACCCTAGAACACCTGCATTCTAAGCAAACAGCGATGGTGCTGTTGCTGCTGATGATGATGATTGGGCCACTTTGTCGGCCTCCCGTACCGATGTAGATGGTCAAGGGCGCTCGCACACGGTAGCAGCACCGCGGCACCGATGTCCTTCCGATGCGAAATGCAACGGAAATTTGCAACCGTCTCCGTGCGGTACACAACACACCCAATCAAGGTGAACCCCGTCGGTCCCGGCGTGACAAAGATGATGTCGCTCACAGGTGCTGGATGCAGATATAAAGAGCTCTACAAGCGGGAGTGTGATTGAATGGGGGAGTAGGGGAGCTGACGGGCTGAAGGGTGGGGAGAATTAGCTAATTGGTCAGCGTCTGTGCGTGACAGCGACGCTCATAGGCGGAAGACAGCACGCGCTCGCCGATCAGATCTTTCCGATCGGGCGCACTAGACAGCGACGGTCGACGGTTTTGCGGCCCCGTTCGCGTTCGCATTTGCAAATCTCGTCCGATGCCTCCACTGAACGTGGCACAGCTTTCGAGGACAGAAGACGGGTCTACAGCGTTGGCAATAAATTAGATGGGCACAACAACAAGAACCATAATAATATCCCTTTTCTGTAGGGTCGTCGCTCAGGCCCTGCTAATCCTGAGCCTCCAAACTCAATTTAACCTTTTCTGTGTTACTGTAAAGGGAAGAAAGTTTTTGTTTTTTGTTTTTGTGTGTGCAACTTTCCCATTTTCGGTCCCTCAATCCAACGAAGCAGAAAAAAAGGCAGCAGAACCCGAGAGGAAAAGCCCAAACCCAAGACACCTTAGGCTATTGATTGGGTAGATCAATTTGATGCCTAAATTCAATCAAATTGGAGACTCCTTTGAGCTCTCCAAAATGCAGCCACATCAGCATAAAAAGAGTTGAAAGAAACAAACTCCCCCCCTAAAGGCAGATCGAAATCTCGAGATATCCGGTCAATATTTGCTACAAGTGTGTGTGTGAAAGTCACAAAAAGTTGCACATATACTGAGAACAAGCTTGGGTGCTACCCCAACACGGAGCCTACTTGGATCACGACCTGTGCTCGAACCATCGTTATTAGCGTTTCGCCAAATTCTTTGATGTAAGCGGCTCTGGACAAGAGCACAGGCGAATTAATTGGTTTTTATGAAACAGCAGCAGCAATAAGCGTATAATTGTATTTTTGTTTTGTTGTTTTGTTGTACAAAATGTTACAGAATTCCGTCCAGTTTAGCGGCAACACCTTTCGTGTTCAAGAAACACAAGAACCATTGAGCAATAGGGGGTTTTGCCTCGGTTTTTTTGCGCGCACACATTCAACTCCCGATAAGTCCGACCCGTCCCCGTGCTCAATGCCATTGACTTCCAGATTGTGACTCGATAGCTAGCGTGGAGGACGGCGGAGGGCGATAAGAGAGCCATGGGGCGGCCAAGAGCATACTGCGGCCGCCGTCCAAGGGTGCGGGTTTTATCGGGGTGGCGATGAGTGTCAACATAGATGGGCATATAGATAGCTGCCACTCGCTGCCAGGGATTCCTCAAGATGTCCCAGACCTCGACCCAAGGCCCCAGCGAGCAAGGCGAACGTAGCCAACCTTCCCGAAAGTTGTGATAGTCGCTCCCGATACGGAGGAGATATGCAGTTTGGGGGTAACGGCGAACCATCGATAGAGGCGGGAGGCTTTTCGGTGCTGTGCGATTGCTTCTTCGCGTTCTTTTCGACGCTGTGAACCCTCGGACGACCTTTTCTACCGCTGGTTTGCATCATCTTCTGCTTCTGCGTCTTCTCCGTTCAAGTTGCCCGCGTTCGTCCAAAACCCTTGTTCCGGATGTCTGTGTGTATGTGCTCATCGATCTCTTGATGAGAATGCAGCAGCACAGCGAGCGAGAGAGAACAGGGAAGGGTCGCGAACCGTCCCATACGACCCAGATTCCATGCTCCGGTGGGTACCCTCTTCTTGCCGACCAACAGCATTTGTTTTTCGCTGTTACTGCTGCTATTCTTCTCTATTGGTTCTTCCCCTTATGCCGAGGGTTACATTGTTATGCTGCATAGACACACGCACACACCCAAAATTATGCTTCGCTTGGTTACTGAGTGCGTGTGCCTGCCTCTCAGCTGACGCTCTAACGATGTTAACGCAATTGGCTGCATTCATTCACCGCTTCCTACAACACTTCTTAATTCCAGCACTCGTGTCCAGCGTTTGGTTGGTACTTTCGCTCTCATCTCATGCGCTTATTCAAGTTGTAATGCAAAACAAAATCACGGCGAGAGAAAAGAAAGGATATCTAGCCCTTTTCGATCCACCTGCTATATTACGCCGTTTGCACCGAACCACTGTCGCATCGTTAATGCGACGTTACATTTTCCCCCTCTCGCTCGGCTGGAATCAGCTGTTTGCCCGCTGCTGCTATCCCGCTATCAGGCACCGGCACCCCCGGGAAATGCTGCGCCATTGCAACATAACACAGGATAACACCGCCCTGGGAGGGGTGAACGCAAATGACGCACTTTTGCACATTTGCGTCTGGGCGGAAAACGTTTTCACTGGGAATCAACGCACACCTCATCGGGAGGGAATCGCCACTAAAAAAGGCTTTTGCTTTGGCGCTTTTGGTAAGATTGTTAGAGCTGATTGTTTTTTTTTGTTTTTTGGTTTGTGGTGCAGAAGCTGTTTGATGCCAGAGCTTCAACTTCACCTCGAGCTGCCTGAAGTGCATTGCGAAGATTCGCAACGCCAATCCACAGCAAATCAATGACATCAGCGAATCGGAAGTGATCGCAGCATATGAGTCAGATTTGACGCGTGCCGTTTGCCCCGGCAATTAACTTCTTCGATCGGATCGCAAAGAGCCCTCCGGAGCATGAACACCAGCGGTTGGCAGGGTTTAATCACACAGCCGAGGATTAACTCATCCCGGCGCGACGCGGTTCGCATGCGATGCCCGTTCGCAGCACCTACGATTCGTCACTCGTTTACAACCGGGGCACAACATGCAAGTGTGTGTGCCTCGCTGGCTGACACTTTTAATTTGAGCCGCATTCGTCACGCTGTGAATTTGGTTGGTTTGCTAGAGCGTTGATTTGGTTGATTGCGTTCTCTTCACGAAAAACTCAAAACTCCCAACACACATATACACACAAACACACACAAGGTAGACACGATCAACACATGCTGCAGGTGAAAGGATCTCGAAACGATCGAACAAAGCCACACATTTACCGCCGCAGCTGCGAAAATCTAAAGCAAAACAAACGGAAAACACCAACCGACACAACAACAACAACACGCGTGAGTTACTTCGCGACTTCCTTGAAGCGGGCAACCGCGAAAACCTTCGACGTTTTCCCTTTTCTTGCGCGCCTGCACTCCTCGCGATGCTCAACGCGTGTCCGTACGCTCGGAAGTCGACCACCGGACTGATACCGCACTGTGGCGCGCGCGATACATTCGCCCTCGGCTTGGTCGATGCGCGCGCGACGGTTGCGACTGGTGCGACACGCCTGATGCTCGATTTGCTGCGGCGGCAAGTGGACAGGCATGGGGTGGAGCGCGCAAAGTACCGTACCACGACAAATTCCGGGCGGCGCGTAAGGGCGAATGCTTATGTGCTGGAAAAAGCATATTTTGCACACACAAAAATATAATAAAAAAGATAAAGCCTGGCCCTGGCTGGTGCTGCGCCACACACGCAGCATCCTGTCCGTTTGCGTGTGCTGGGCGGGTGTTGCTTATATTGCCTTCAAGTGAGCGAATAGTCATGCACTACTTCTGCCGAGCGGCTCTATTATTTCAATAGTGCAAGTTGCGTTTTTGGATCGCTTGACAGGCCGAAGATCACACGTACAGCAAAACGGAAATGTATTTTAGCGATTGGTTACGCTGCTGTGGGATAGGAAACAGCCTCTGCTACGCGAGCTCTGATTTAAGTCTTTTTAACGATGAACTACTGACTTCCTTTCATAAACAAATTTCGACCAGCATGGGATAAATGGTTGCTGGCTGAAGAAGCATTTTTTTGCAAAAAAAAAAGATATACATCCTGGCCTAGACCTCACACCGAGCATCGAGCATTTGTGTGAGAGACATTTACTTGAGTTTCAACTTGAGTTTAGGATCTCTTCACAGGATGAAGACATTCAGCTAACCGGAAATGAAATGTTATGTCGAGCTCCTTTGTGACATACAGTTTACAGCGATACGAGTACCCTGACTCTACTGATTCGTACTGAATGATTTGAGAGGCAAAAATGTAACTTTTAAAACTCAATTTAAAAATTTTAGCGTCTATAACGACCCCCTTTTAGGTCGAAAATGACCAAAATCAGATTAAGTCGGTAGTTATATCTGCATGGGTAGTAGCTTTTCGTTTACACCTGAGACGTCACATTCGATTACCATCAAAGATAGTCTGCATAACATGGGTATCCAATAAGATAATACTAGAAAACAGCAAGGATTAATGCCTAGGAAATGTGTTACAAAAAAGGAAAGCGATTTGAATAGTGAGGAGACAATTGATCTCACTGGTTCTTTAAATTTATGATTCAAATTCATAAAAAGGAACCACTTAAGCTAAAGTTCAGAGTCCCCAAACCATCCGAAGTTAAACTGACATGTACTAGAAGCACACAAAAAATCCAATATGAATTTCGAAAAATAAAAATTAATTAAAAGTAAAAAAAATATCTAAAGTATTTAATAATTCATCAGGGGGAGAGCGTTATACCCGCCAAAATACTGTTCTTTAACTTAACGATTGCTTAACCTTTGATGAAAAAAACCAACGCCCAATCTTGGGGAAAGCGGGGCAAACTGGCTGCATCGGGCGAAACGGTCACCTGTACAATTGGCAAATTAACACGTTTAAAATGACTTCTGATGATTGAAAAACATCAAATATGATATTAGATGCACATTATGAACATTTCATAATCCAAGAATGATAAATAAATGAATAAATTATGAAATAAAATAATTGGTTAAAACGACGTTATTTTGACCGTCTCGAAAATAAATTTTCGTAAGAATTTAGCAAATAATTAGTCAAGAAAACGGATGTGTATCCAGACATAATGTGTGCATTGACGGTCCCGTGGTACAGTCGCACAACTCAATAACATGCCCGACATGGGTTCAATCCCCAAAAAGACCGTGCTCTTATACGTAGTAATAACTATGAGTAATCAATAAGTCACAGATAGCCACTAGTGGTACTGGCAAACCTTGACCGGCAACAGTTGTTGTGCCAAAGAAAAAAAATCCATGCACATGTCATTTTCATCTATGATTGACGTTAAAAAAGTCAGCATTTTATTTGAATGTAAAGTTTTGAAAGTTAAATTTTGTAAAATGTTTCGTTTCGGGTAAAATGGTTGGTATATTTTGATCGACATAAATAAAACTCAGCTCTATGTATACTCTATCGGTAAGAAAAGTTACTGACAACACGTGGATTATTAAATTATTCTAGGAATCTACAAAAATATTTAACTAAACACTTTAAACCAAAACTTAAATCTCTACCCTTACAATTCTACCTTAAACCGAAGCCTTAAGGCCAATGTTGTGGTCCATTTTGCTTCTTTGTTTTGATTTGATTTGACATTTGGTGTATGTCCATTTGGTCCCTTAGCAAAGACACTTTACCCCACACAATATCGTTCCATGACTTTTGATGCTGATTTTTCAAATTCATTTTATACATTTATATTTGTTGTCCACATCTGGTTGTTTTTTTATGAATAAGATATCAAAGCATCGATTACCATCAAAATAACAATGTAAAGTGGTTTACCCAATGAAATACACAGCAAAATCCTTAAGAGTGCCATTTTCCCCGCTTTCCCCTAAATGTTTATAGGGAACAAAAGCTTTTTTTCAAAAAAAAAAAAACAGATTTAACCAGACCTTAGCGAGTACTGAAGAACATGCGCATACAAAGAACATGTGCATCCTGTGTGTGAGGGTGTTTTTTACGTACATTTGAGATGAGGCAATAATAATGCACTATTTTTGCTTACTTTTATCATTTTGTCGATATTGTGTAGCTCATATACTAGACCGGCAGGTCCTTCAGCTTGTTGCTTACTGATTAAGGAAGTTGCCAGCAAAAATGTTCAGAGAACTGAGCCCAATATCTAAGCTCGCGTATGTTCTTCGTGTATGAAATAATGTTGATCGTCAAAAAACGATACACTGAGGCGTACAAGTGCAATACGTTATCGGTGCGATCGTTCGTTAATTTACGATTATTTTTCTTGTAAACTTTGCTTTCATTGTATACCATTATTGAAATTCAACAAACAATGGAGTTTATTGAAAAATAGTTTGCTCCCTTTATCGGATCGCATGAGTTGTCCCTTTTACAGTGCATTCTTGCACTTCTTTTTCTTCGATCTTCTTAAAAAATGTCAACACACTTGCAAGATAATTTTGGTACTTGTTCTATCCTGCACCAAAGTGAGACGTACTTGACAAGAACGCACTCAGATCCCTTTTTTCGGCTGACAATGTTGTAATGATATTATTTGAACCACATGTTTCCAGACCAAAAGCACAAAGGCTTTCATAGATAAGCGTATGTCACAAACAGCAAAACATGTTCCAAGAGCTCAAGTGGGTGTAAAAACAACACGCACACACACCCACACACACCGCATCATGTAGGAGAGGGCTAACAATCACGCAGCGAGGATGTAATAGCCGCATGGGTGTCGAATGTCATGCCCGCGCCGTTAGTGTTGACGCTCCTTCAAGACGTCAGCATCGTTAAAACCGACCGCGCCACTGTTGCAGCGCTGCAGTCGAGGGAAATGACCTATCCCCAGGCCCGGGCAATGCCAACCCGGGGACGACAAAAGCGCATTGTGGAACATTCCTCGGGCGCGTCGAATTAACTTCCGATCCTGCATTCTCGCCGGCCGTCGACGATTGTTTACGCGATGCCCTGCGATGGCCAATTGTAAACACATTCCTGCGGTAGGGGAATGGCAAGTGCTGTCGTGTGTATGCCGGAAAAGGGGTTCTTGCATCAGCTTGCATCCCGACCGCTGCAGTGAATGTGTGCAAACCAACCTGCCAAATCCATCCCGCACCCGCGATCGTTTCGCATTTTGTTCCCGCCGATGAGCATCTTATTCAGCAAAACGGCCCGCTGGCGATGCACCGGCACCAGCCGGATGTTTACACTATGGCAAATTGCAAATGGGTCGCACGGTTGCGCGAACTGAACAGTTACCCACCTGAGCAGGATCGTCAGCTCCAGGTCGTGGCTGTAGCGATCGAGCGCCGTCGTACCTTCCACCCGGATGGCGTTGATCTTTTCGCGCAGATTGCGGGAGCAGGCGGCCGCTCCGTGCCGCTCACGCAGTATCTCCAGTATGTTCGGCTGGCGCAGAAAGGCCACCACCTGGGCCGGGAGAAGAAAGAGAGGGAAAGGGAAGCGAAACATGGCATGAGAAAGGGTGATTAAAAGCTAGTTTCTCTAATCTGGCCGAATTTTGTTAACATTTGCAATATGCGAATTTTAGTTATAAATTTAACAGAGTCCCGCTTATGCCATACAGGGTTTTCCAAGTCCATTTTGAATGTAAACGTTATTATTTACCGCGTGCAACATGTTAATTCACTTCAATCTTATATTTCATTCCCATCACATAAATTTTTAATTTTTTCAGTATGATTTTCAACACATATCAAGCTGGATTGAGTTTGACAGTTCTTTATTATGCGTTGAAAATCATGCATTGAAACTGGCATTTCATTTTGAAGCAACTACACCATTTGACAGCTGATGAAAAACATCAGATTAATGTGGATCAGCATGTTGCACGCAGTAAATAACAATGTTTACATTTGAAAGTGACTTGGAAAACCCGTTAATGCACATTAATCGGATATTTCATTTCCATAATCATAATTTTTAATTCCAATCAACATGATTTTCACCAGATAATAAGCTGGGTTGAGTTTGACAGTTCTGTGCTATGTGTTGAAAATCATGCTGATGAAATTCAAAATTATAATTATCGAAATGAAATATCAGATTGATGTGCATTACAGGGTTTTCCAAGTCACTTTCTAATGTGCACATAATTATTCACCACCTCCAAGATGTTTTTCAACAGCTGCCAGATGGTGTATTTGCTTCAAAATGAAATTTAAGATTTTACACATGATTTTTAACACATAATAAAGAACTGTCAAACTCAATTCAGCATTAGATGTGTTAAAAATCATCCTGTAGAAATTAAAAATTATTATGATATAAATAAAATGCCAGATCGATGCGAAACAACATTGTGAATCGGTGAATAACAATGTTTACATTTGAAAGTGACTTGGAAAACCCTGTAACATCTTACGCGCGATGAATAACAACATTTACAATAGAAACTGATTTGGAAACCCTGTAATTAAGTGCACATTGGAAAGTGACTTGAAAAATCCTGTAATAATTTTTAATTACCCCAGCATGATTTTCAACATTTCAACTGTCCACTGATGATGCGGTCTGGCTTCAAACCCCGATGAAAAAACGATGGCAACAGCCCGTCGAAGTGTTGAAAATCATGCTGAAGAAATTGAAAATTATTATGATGGAAATTCAATGTCAGATCGATGAGGACTAACATTTTTTCACGCAGTGAATAGCAATGTTTACGATCGAAACTGACTTAGAAAACCCTGTAACCAAACACACGCTTACCTTATCGTTGTAAGCGACGGGAATTTCCGGCGAGCTGACGTGCGCCAGCCGGGAAAGCGTGCCGGGTGGGCGGGGCGGTGGAATCGGTCGCTCGTCGGGGAAGGGGCCGCCGGCCGTCGGCAGCAGCAGGGCAGCCGGGCCGACCGGTGGCCGATGGTGGCGTGCCCGCGGGCCCTCGGTCGGCAGCCGCGGATCGATGAACGAGGTGCGCCGGTTGACGTGATCGATGAAAAACTGCTTCCCGCTCTGGTCGAGCTTCGTTTCCCACCCGCTCGGCAGCTCCTGGGCGGGCTGGGCGAAGCAGTTGACTAGCGCGACCAGGTCGCGGTTGTGCTGGTACCGGCCGAAGCAGCCCGGGTCGCGCCGCACCCGCGACACCATGTGCTTGAGGGCCGCGTTCCGGTTGTACAGCTGGATCGCGTCGCCGTTCGTGTGCAGCATCGAATAGAAGTCGGACCGGCACAGCATCAGCAGCGCCGGATGGAAAGAGCCCGCGGTGGAGGGCAGCGCGACCGCGCTGCGGCCGGTCGAGCTCGAGCGCGAGCGGGTCGCCACCGGCCCGCTGGACGAGGTAGACGGGGCGGTCCCATTCTCGGGCCGCATGTGCTCGTAGATGGTGCGTCGGATGGAGGCGTACCGGCGGTCCAGCTGCTGCCGGTGCGGATCGGGCAGCAGCACGGCCGAGGTGCCGAGCGGGCCTGGCCGCTGCCAGGAGGTGGTGCGGGTCGCGTGATCGATGTAGAAGATGCGCCCGTGGCTGTCCATGCGCGCCTCCCAGGCGGGCGGTAGCGGCTCGTCCGGCTCGGCCAGGATGGCACGCGTGCGCTCCGGGATGGACGGCAGCCGCATGCTCGGCACGTGCCGTACCGTGGCACCTTCTGCCGGTTCGCCGGGCGGGGGCTCTTGCTCGCCAAAGCCACCCTCCGGCGGCTGGTCCGGCGCCGTCTGCTGCCGGTGGAGCCGCAGCTCCGGCGGTCCGAACCCGTGCTCGGGCGGTGCTGCCGAGGGAGCGGGCCCGGCCCGGTTGCGGCGGGCGTGATGGGTCGGCGTCGGTGGACAAACCAGCTCCGAACCAGCCCGACCACCGCCGACGCGCGTCAGCTGGCGGGGCTGGGGCGCGCTCCTGCCCTGCGGCTGGTCGGGCGAGCGGTCCCCCGGTGTGCCCGGTTCGCTGGCCGGACTGCGCGCCGTGTGTACCGATGCGTCCGCCGTGTAGTCGACCGGCAGTGGCCGTATCGGGCCGTACTCGCGGCATCGCGGTTCGCGCCCGTTCGAGGGCGTGCGGGCCAGCGGCCGATGGGGCCGCACGGCGCCGGCCACCTCGTGCTCTTCCGCCCCACTGCGCCCCACCATCTTGCGGAGCGGCTGCTTGCCGGCACCGGTCGCTCGCGCACCTTCGCCCGTGTCCGGCTCATCGTTCCCGTTCCTGTCCGGGCGCCGATTCCGGCGGCGTGGCGTCGACTGACCCCCGACCGGGTTGCCCTCGGCATCGGGCATTTCCTGCCCACCGACCGCACCCTCCACCTCCTCGTGTTGCTGCTGCTGCTGCTGCTGTTCGTCCATGTCGATAATGTCGAAGGAAAACCCATCGCCCGGTGTCGTCGCACCGGGGAACGGCCGACCGGGCGACGGGCGGTGCGCTTTCGGCGGCCAGGAACGCTCGAGTGGACGGTGGCCGCCCGTCCCGGCCGTGCCCTCGATCCAGAACTGCTTCTTGCGCGAGCAGCCGGCCCGCTCCGGGGACAGCCGGTTCGGCCGGACCTTCTTTTTCGTGCCGTTCGGGGTCGGCTCCTCGTCGGGCGCTGCGTCCGGCGGTTCGGGGGCACCGTTCGCCGGTGGCTCACTTTTACGCCGCACACCGGAAGTGGATGCCGACAGGGAGGTGGCGGAAGGGGATGGCACTATTGCTGGACCGGTCTCGGGCTGGAGGTTATCTAAAAGAGGAAAAGGAAATTGTTTTGAGCTAAAGCACGAGAATCACAATTCGCTACGGTTGGCGGTTACCTTCGGCGGAATTATCGACCGAATCTGCCTCCACCTCACCGCTGCCCTCCTCCTCTCCCTCTTCGTCCTCTTCGGAGCGTTCCGGGGTCGGTTCCTGTGCCGCCTGTGCTTCGCCCGCCGGCTCGGTCCGCAGCTCGAACATCTTCAGATCCAAACACTCTTCGTACGGCGTCGGAGGAAAGTCCTGCTGGACGGCCACGCGCAACTCTGGCGGCTCCTCCTCCTCCTCCTCCTCATCCTCTTCGTCGTCCTCCTCGTCTTCATCGTCCTCGTCTTCGCCGTCGGATTGGTGCGATTGCCCACCGATTGCCAGCCCGTCCTGTTCCGATTCGGGGTCCGCTTCCGGCTCGGGCTCCTTGCCGGGCGGGTTGGCGGTCGGCCGGGGACAGGCCGCTTCCGGCTCATCGCCAGCCCCCTCCCGTTCGCAGCTCATTCTGCTTCACTCTTTTTCTCTCTTCCGAACTCCCCCCCACACCAACACACACACAGACACACTCTCCCTGTCGCTCTTACTGTCTCCGTGTGTCTCTCGGAGGGAAGAAACTACAGCCACAGCCGTTCCGGTTCATCCTGCCGCCCCGTACACCCATCGCTTCGGTTCCCTCAGTTTGATTGTGCTGGTTGGGACTGGAAGTGTGTTGCAAATTTGATTGTTTTTTGTTGCTTTTGTGGTTTGTTTTTTGCTGGCAGAGCTGCGGGTTGATTGACGGACGGGAGGCAGCAGCCGAAAACGGAGCAGACGAACCGGAGACGGCGACGGATTTGTTTACGTTTCGTCTGTTTACCCGCCGTACGCACTTTCCCCCATCCCCACACACCTTTCACACCTTTCACCACCACGACAGCTGCTGCTGCTGCTGCTTCCGCACACCCTTCCTGCTGCTTGTTTGTTTCGCTGCGGTCTTTGTGGGCGTGAAAGCGGTCGGACACGCCAACCCGAACGAGAGCCGACACGGTTTTTGGCTGGCGCTTCAGATTCACGGTACGCAAAACTGCATCGTTCTCCAGTTTTGCACCAGCTAATTGCTAAGCACCAAAATTGCACCAGCCCCCCACGGCTCACGGTTTGTCTCTATTGCTGTTCTAATTCCTGTTTGACGTTTTGCAGTTTCGCTCGCGCTGGCGCCGTTTCGCTCGCACAAATTTCGCCCTGCTGTTGCTGCGGAGCGGCAAGTTTTTTTTTTTTTGGTTGAGCTTACTCGCCAGAGGGCGCTTACTGTTGAGCAAATGCGGGAAAGCTTCAGATGTGGAGTTCGGGTGGTGAAAATGGGAAACTCACCACGCACGGGCTATCCGTAAAGTTTTGCAGCTTTTGTGTTGTTTTCTGCTTCTTTTTTCTATTACTTTTTATAAATTTATTCAAGGTATTTCCCGATCTATGCGATTTTTTTCAATTTGACAATTCTTTGAGCAAATTGTACTTATTTGACACCTTAACTCTTTTGTTTTATTCAAATCATAAAAAATCCCTTTTTGTAGAAATTTAAAAATCATTTTAAAAGGTATACAAATGAAATCTTTAGTCAATTTTAGATCAATTAACGATTTTATTGGCTACTTCATGTAAAATTATAGGAAAAAGCCTATAATTTGACGCACGCTAATATTCGAGAAACGCCTCCTGTCCGCACTAATCACATATGTTGGGGAATACTTGTACATCTAATTCGGTTGAATAGTGATGTGCTCTCTGGAGCCGATCCGTCTCCGACTATTGTAAGTACGATTCTGACTCCAGAAAAATAAAAACTATTAGTTGCGGACAGAGTTGGAGTCGTCCGGAATTGTCCAGAGTCGTTTGAAGTTATCCGGAGTCGTCAAGAGAGCTCCGAAGACCTCATAAATCGTCCCGAGTCGGCCGGAGTTGGCCTTCAAAACGAAGACCGAACGACTCCAGACGATTTCAGGCGATTTAAGACGACTCGATATAATTCAAATCTAACCTGTATAATGCTGGAGGGACCTATCTGAGTTGGTTTCGAAATTATTGGAGTTGGATCGTTGAACTGAATAGTTTAACTAAATCTAATAGACAGTCATGTCATTCTGACTACCGGATTAAAAATTCAATCTATACAACATCAGAAAAATTTTGGAATGAAGACGCCTTTTGAAATAGAGACTATACTATATAATAGGCACAAAGTTGTAGGTCAAGACCTTGCCTTAACCTCTAATCTGTGGCTTTCAGTGATTTATTGATTTGCCCATATCAGGATATTCAAGTCCTACGTATGGCAGCGCGGTCCATTCGGGGCTTGAACCCATGATGGGCATGTTGTTAAGTCGTTCACTCCTTTATTGCACCCAGGTGGGTTATAATTAAAGTAAGGGGCAAAGCGGATTAAATTTACTTAATACTTATATTTAAGAACATTATTTTTATCACTGCTTGCTTTACAACAAACTGAGATTTCAAATAGACACGAATGCTCTATAAAAAGTTATTATGAAATCGATGAGCAAAATATACCAAAAGCAAAAGGTAATTATATAAATGAAAATTAAGGGGATAAGTTGTCCAGCGTCATTCTAAGGAGACATCCTGCCTATCAGAGTGTGATGGGCTTAAACATGTTCACCCTTCGGGTTCCTGCGGCTCAGTTTAATAACAGAGAAATAAGATTACCTAGTACTGGCATTTTACAACAATTGAAAATAAAGTCCAAAAAAATGTTTTATGCTGGGTTTTATTTCATTTCTTAGAAATTCTTTTCTATAACTTTTTACGAACCTGATACAAAAATAGTTTGTGACCCGAGCTACTATTTTAGGCAACATATAGGCCCACGTGATCACATAACTTTGACATCGCTGTTCTTCACCATAGCAAGGGCCCTGTCATCTTCTATTGTCCATTTACACATACTCAATCATCATCAATCAATCAGCCTAAGAGATTTTGAATCGACAAGAAAAATACATTCATCTATTTTTGGGTTGTCTGGAAAATTTGCTGTAATGCTCACTAACTACTCTACGCAATAAAAGATTTACTTTGCGAAGATTATTCGACCACTTACCGCTGTTGAGGTTGAGGTCCGAGGCCTGCCTTAACATGTTCTCACATAATTCATTATGCATTCCACTCACTCGCTGTATGCAATTGTCAACTGACACACAGGCTGCGCGTACGTACGTGGGAATCTATTTCTAGCACACGCAAACGGTACCGCAATGGGAGCATCTTATTTTTATGCAAACACCATATCGGGCATTCCACATGGCAGCACGAAATTCCCCCTTTGCCCCGCTCAATAATGGTCAGGGATTTTCCTTCCCACGTCTCTCTATCCGCTGCTCCCCACTCGGCTGCTCTCCCGAACCACCCTCCGCCAGTTCAATATGTCAGCAATAACTGATACAAACTATAATTAGAATCCGTATCCATACTGTTTATCTTTACATCGAAACATTTCCGATAGCGGGCGTCGTACCACCCGCAACCCTTGCCAGATCGATTGCAACAACCAGCTGGTTGTTTTATTGCATCTCACTTTCATCAGCTCGTGCGCCCTTTCCCTATCACGATTCTACCTCAACAAAAAATAAGGCTAAAATTCATACAATCAGCGAAAAGCGCTCTCCGATCCGATCGCATTGGTTTGTTTGATTGATGTTGATCTGACAGCGCGCGCTTGTTTGTTTGCGGCGATAATTTGGATTCCGGCGATGACCTTTCATGCCTGGCTGGTCCGACCTGGCCGATCGGTTTATCATTAACCGCCGCCAGGCCTGCCGCACAGCCAGGTCAGGGGTCCACTTTTTGATCAGCGGCAATGGTTTAGGATCGGGTCACGGGGAGGGGCTGATCGGGCGAAGGTCCAATCTCCCAGATAGTGATCGCACGCGCAGAAAACATGTGGAGTTTATGGGGAGAAAGCGAACGCTACGGGTGGGGGAAGGGGGAGCTCATCAGCAGGCTCATCGTTAATGTTTAAGCTTTAATGGTTGCCATTTTATGCATGCTGGAGGCTTTGCTGCGTCTGAACGCCAGCCAACAAGCGCCACTGGGAGCGCCCTCAAGGCATTGGGACCTCAACAGTTGGCTACTTCAAAAAGTCATCAAAACTCAACTCACAAACGATTTAGGACATTGGGGTAGAAGATAAGACTGAAGTAGATCTCCATTCGAACGACTAAGAACGTTAAGCCGTCGGAATCTTCAAATACATGAAGCTCTCGAACGTGATCCAGAGAGACGAGAGTACCTCTATTCCTAGTCAGAGGACGCATCTTGATCCCGGTATGCTGGCGAAAGTTGCAGAAAATTGATACCGAGCACTTAGGCGTATCTTAGTCCTACGCGCTATGAGAATTCATCAAACCATGCCCATCAAACCTCCGCATGCATCTGCAGTGATAGAGCAATCATCTGTGTTTTAATTGTATTTTTTTTTATTCCACCCTAACATTGTCGTGAAGTTGTTGCGCTATCCGATTTGCGTGTAATTGCAGCCAGCTTTGCGGTTTTGGCTTGTTGCTAATTTCCCTACCGTACACTGTCTCTGGTCGATTGGAGCTGATGGTCAACGGGCGCCAACGGCTAATTAAAATGTCGTTGTAAATGGTCAGCTCCGGGACGCCCATTACGGGGAAGACGTGGAGTTTGCCATTAAGCTCACCTGCGTCATTCTCAATGCTGGTGCGGTCCTCTCCACCCGTTGCGAAAGGGAAAGTTCAATAAACCCTCCACCGGCGTGAAGGAGTAGCTCTAACGCGGGAATTTAATTACCCAATGGATTGCTTGTTTTTTACGTTTCTTTTTCATTGCCCATACCTACCCAGAAAGTTAGGTTGAACTTAGGTTAGGGTTTTCTAGCCAAACGGCCTCAATCTGCTTGATGAAAGTCGCACACAAATTCTTCTATTGGACCTTTTTCTGAGGTTACCCAACCCGCACCTGCACCTTCTGAGTTTTCCGCTGTCTTTTCCTTGCCCTGCCCAAACGCCTGGATGACGACGAAGGATACGTTCACGATGACAAACTGACGATCTTTTGGCAACGTCACTGTAAGGCTTGGAAGCGAGCAGGGCAAGGCACACAGCAAAATAATCATAAAAAAAAACTGCTTGCTTATCGAATTCTCATATTCAATCATTCCCGGTGTTTTGCTCGTCTACTCTGTTTGCTACGGTTCATCGGATCGAGGTTTCGCGATAGGCGTATGCATCAAGCTGAAATGATCCGCGACCGGTTCGGATGTTGAAGATGGTAGTTCCTACGCATTTGTGTAGGCACTTAAAAGCCTTGTGTCGGATGTTGGATGCACTGATGTACCGATTCCGAGCATGTCAATGTCTTATGTACATGACGTCAACGCTAATCGATATTTCTAGAAGGTTGTTTTTTTATTCTCCAAGATATTTTCCAATCGAACGTGTACGGGCAGCTCTCGCTCGGAAGGTCCTCCGAGGTGCTTACAAAAAAATAACCTCACCCGGACCAAAAACTCGAGCCACAAAAGTGTTGTCTGTGTTTTCTCACCGTATCACTTATGTATCACTCACAACCTTTCCAGCAGCGGAACCAAAAAAACAACATGACACATCCCACGTGGCGAAACACTGTCGCCTTTTTGTGTAAACAGTGTGTGGTTTATTTTCACATGTCATAAAAGTGACAAATATTGTCAGACCAACCCTATCGTGCTCAACCGGCTGCATCAAAGCCGGGGCCTGTCCCGTTCCAGCTTGGTTCTGTTCGACGCTTCCGCGGTGGCTAGAAAACGCCTTAGCAGCGCTCGATCCATTGCCTAAACTGGCGTGTAATCCTTTTGCCCCTTTGGTGATCCCTTTTTTTATTTTTTTTTTATTTTTTTGTCGACCATCACCGGTAAGCACGGTTCCTGTGGTTAATGCATCAAACAGCATACGTACACACACATACAAAACACATACACAGCTATGAAAATACCGTTCAATCATCACTTCACCACAGCGTCACCTCACGTTAGACGGTGCGCCGTATCGTGCTGTATACATGTCAGCACCTTTTCGCTGTGTCACGGGTGCAGGTCTATCAGCAGGTTTTTCTTATCCTACTAAAAGGGCGAACATTTTTTATATTTTTTTTTTACCGCGGCCCACAATGTGGGGAGGTTTTTTGTGTTGAAAACGGATCTGAAGCGGATGGAAAATTCGCACAATCGCTATCAACCTGACACTGAGGACAATGTATTTTTTTGTGCTTGTTGTTGTAGGGAAAGAGCTCAGAAATAGATTCCAACGCGCATTAAAGCTGAGGTTAATGGTCGGTAATCGTTAAAACAATCATCAAAAACGGTTGCGTAGCAAGCGAGACGATACTGTTCGTTACAAAAATGCTTTAGAACGGAGCAGCACGACGGCTTAATGGTACAAGCGCCCGGCCCTCACAAAACCGGACGCTGGTCGACTCCCATTCCCGCGCCCGCCGTGTGTGTCGCGTTGGTTACGTAATAGAAATTATATGGCAGTGTCTTTAATGATTGCCAAGCAAAGTGAAGAGGATGATAAAGTAACTTAAAGGAAGGAAGGTGGACTTACATTAGTATATATAAATAGAGATACATTGAACCCGACAACAGAAAGCTATCATCTTTGTGAGATTGTGTAATAAAATCATTTGCCCAGTCCCAGGGATATTTAATGCGAAAGTTATTGCTTTTAATATGATAGTAAACGCTTTCAGCATCGAGGCTACTCAATACAAATCTCCCTTTCAATATCGCGCCCCCATGTCAACGAAATATGTTCTTCTGCATTTATTTCCTCCTCTCTGATCGATACACCCTTTCAACCAGCACTAATAGCCGTCAGCAGAAGCATGCTCGAAGGGTATGTGCTCTCTCGCTCCAGCAACACCCCAAGTTGTGTGCAACTGTGTGAGACGCCCCTAAAAACCATCGTGTGATACTGGTGGTAAAAACGCTCAAAACTTGTAATAATAATAACAATAATCATAAACAATTTATTGGTACCTGTGCACCGTTGGCAAGACCGCGCGTAAACCGCAAACCAGCCAGCCAGTCAAGCCACTCCAAGAACGGGCAGCGAGACAAGACAGCTCGGATCCCGAACGGGAAAGGGGCGCAACAACAACAACAAAAAGAAAATAAAAAAGAACGGGCTAGTGTGACTTAAATCACGTGTAAGTGAGTGTGTTTGGAGCAATTTCAATAAATTAAATTAAAGCTTTATGAGTAAATTTCACACCAGTGCACATCAGCCCCAAAATGGCACTAATTTGAAGGGACGCACGGAGCAAGACAGAGAAAGAAAGTGAGAGAGCCTCCCCATCTTCACCGATGGCGAGAGAGGGACGCAAAAAAGAAAGTGTCACCGCAGTTGGGCGCCCGTCTCCAGAGGTAACGCATCCGCACGTGAAAGGTGGTGGAGGTAGTTGCTGTGTTTTTTTTTTTTTTGTCATTTTTGGAGTTTCTGCTGGCTCTTACTGCCGAATGTTAGGGTGAAATAGTACGTACGTGCCAGGATCCCTTCAGAAATGGGGTGAAGGGAGGCAGTGGAGCGATTAAAATGGTGATGAAGAAGAGACTTTTACAATCGATACAAATATATCGCTTGTCACCATAAATGGAGCTTCATTTTTCTTGTTCTTTTGGCGGTGCAAGGATCCTACCGTCTACCTCTTCATGCCTCCTCTGGTTCCTTTTCTCCACCTTTTCCTTGGGACTCCTCACTGCAGTGGTCGGCAAAGAGGCTTCTACGGTTTGACAAATATCACAGCAGTTTGATGCGTTATAGCATCTTAAGTAAATAAAATGAAAACAGAAAAAAACATACGTGCTCTACGGAAATCCTATTACAGTGGTACAAAGAACAAACTAGAAAGTACTCCACATTTTCACAACCGCTATCACAGAATTAATTGTTTTGTATGTGCTAGCCGGACAATACGCTGTATGCAAATACAGCCAATAATATGCCAAAACGCCAATATGAAAACTGATAAATTTGCTCGAAAGCATAAACATACCGTGTTCAATCTTACGATTTCAGATTTGAAGGTGTTTCTGAGTAACTTAAGCGTTCGATATTTACCAGCTACTGTTTCTTGTAACGCAAAATTTAGAATATTGTTTATTTTACGTAATCCACCTATAATTATATTCTAATTGGTTTATACTTTTAAACTTCCCTAATTATAAACTGTTTTACACGCTTACTTTACTAATAAGATTGGTATTAAAAAGCACTTTGATTATTCATTTCATGTTGCTTATTTTGGTCATCGTGCTGGCAGTTTGAATAATCTTTTTGGAGTGGGCTGCAATCAAAGCAGGCTTTGAAAATAAGGGGTAGAGAGTGCAGCACCGACTGCTTCACAAATTATTATTTTTCTATAAAACTTTCGCATTATTTATCGTGAAATTAGTGATATTTTACATAAGAAATTGTCGTAGTATTATGTCACCATACGCATGATTGTATCATACGCATTGCGACCAAGTTTGAAAGTAGTATTTAGCCAAATCCAAGGTGTGTTATTGTTACAAGTTTCGGCAGGAGCCCACGCCATTGAACTGACAAAAAACAACATGTTTCTAGTTTCAATATCATTTAAAGCAAAAATATGCTTGTTTATCGTGATTTCAAAATTCTACACGGGTTGTAGCTAATTGTGCAACTAAACAATCGTTAGAAACCACACTTTCATTTGTTTACTGCTCTGGTTCTGTTAATCACGATACCTGCCGAACTATTAAGTGCAAAAACTGTCAAAAATATTAAGCTCTATACATTTTACTTAGTATTTTGAAGAAAAAAAAAACGCAAATAAATGGTGTGAAACTTTGTATATAAATAACAAAAGAGCATAAAGGTCCACTGCTGAAAACAGGTACAGTTACTCTACAGAAATTTTCTTTGCAGCAGTTTGAACACAAATACCTCAACGTCAGATTTTAACTAACAGTCAGACTAATACAAACCAAAAAATAGTCGATTGCACAAAGTAGTTTATCTCTGGAAAGAATAAATAATAAAAATTCCATTTGATTCTTATATGAAAAGTATGGAAATGAGATTTTCTGAAGGCAATTCTACAATTGATCACTTGATATCTTCATATCTAGTATTGCTATCTTGTTTGGTACTTCATTTTTTTTTCACTCGTTTGCCAATCCCTGCCTTAGGTTCTGTTTTCTGTGGCTATTATTTTTGTGCACTTCCTCCTGTGCGAATCTCCTCCTCATTTATTTCGGTTTTATAGTTGCTCCTTCTGTCACCACACCCTTTGCGCTCCTTCATTTCCTTTTTCGCCTCCGTTAGATGGGTTCGGCCTAGGTCAGCTTTGCTTCGTCGCCGCCGCCTTCCGCTAGTGACGATCCTTCCGCCACGTTACGACAATTTAATGTCTCTTTTTTTTTTGTTTCAAAGACAAAAATTTCCGCCAAACCCGATTGGATCATATAAGTTGTCGCTGAGGAAGGGAGGAGGCGCCGTTTGATGGGTGCCTTCAAAGCTGCACCACCCTTCCAGCAGTAAAGGCAGTGATGGAGCGGAGAAAAAAAAATAGAAAGAACGCCGCGTCCAATCGCAGCGAAATGGCTTGCCACGGATTTGGCCAGGGCGAGAAGCACGGCAAGACCTTTTCGGCGAGTCGGAAAGCGACTAATTGGGAGCCGGGTTTGATGAGAGCAGTTCCGAGGCAGTGCGCGCGAAGCCACGGAACCGGATCGGTCGTAAAGCGCGCCCCCGGGACCGGCCTTTCAAAAGACTCGATAAGAACATCGCGTCACGAGCCACGTAATTAGGCATTTTATTTTCCGGCCTTCCGAACGCCTTCCCGCCAATCCGAAGTAACAGCAAAAAAAAACTGAACGAGGAAAAAAAGGAAAGGAGAAAATTAAAAGGATTTTTGGAAACATTGTTGAGTGACTGGTATGTCATATAGGCTGCCACTTCTTAAATGTCAAACATCTTTCGCACTTAAAGAACGCGCCTGGAGAATCAAGCTTGAAGCCGTCAAGCAATTAATGCGTCAAGGCGTATCTAGGGGAGAGACATCGCCGAAGTCATCAAGATCTTCTCCGAAAGGGAGGCAGCGTCCAAGGACCTGCCTTTGTTTAATCGACATCTTCACCATCGATAGAATCGCAGAATCGATGATTCTGCGTTTGATAAGAGCCTCACACACCCGTTCTCCCGTTCCAAACCTTTGCTCCTAACAATGATTCCATGAGGCATTTTTATGATGTCCCTGCAACGGAAGACAACGAAGTTAGAGAGCGAGAGGCATGGCAGCCTCACTTTGACCTACATACAGTGTTTTCCTACCGAAGGGCACGGCAGAATAAAACAAACTCATAATAGAAAAGCCCGAACAGGCGGAAAACGACATACCGATCTCGGCCAGCCTGCCGATTGAACATTCCCCTTCGGATGTCCATTACGCAGAAGAACACAGTTCCTCAGTGTTCTTGGGTGAAGATGTGGCTGATATGCCTCTAGGGTAGAGTCCGCTGCAGCGTTTCGATTGATTCTGAAAAATCATTCCACCCGTCCTGTGTATGTGTGTGTGTGTCCTGGTCCGCTGGACGCTTTATTAGTTTATTTTTATTCACTGCCCTCCACCCTCGATACAATCATACATACACTTCTTCGCTATATGGGTGGAATCCTTGAACGGTCCTCTCCTTTCCCATTCCCCACAGCGAAAGCGAGATATCAGCAGGATTCGAATCGGATTAATGAATAAGCTTGCGGCTGCACAGCTTCCCCGTACCGCCTGTTTCTTCCAGGCCCTAGGTGGCAGATGGAGACGTTCGGAATGTTGCCCGTACCGTTCTGGAAACACCTCCCGGAGGAAAACGTTGTCGTCGTTGTCTGTATGTCCCACGACAACCTCCCCCCCCTCCTCCTCCTCTCCTCCCACCAAACAGAGAGGAGCCGTAATTGAAACTATGACTTGGCCGTTTTAGTACGCGCAAGAAACTTCCCTCTATGGGGGCGATGGTGGATCGTTCCGGGTCGTTACGCTTCATTCGTCTCGATTCCGTTGGGCGGAGGCGGCCATGTTTTGTTGCCATGCTCCTGCAAGAATGTGCCGTGGGCAGCGTGTGGTGCGCGTGGAGGCGATAGTTGGTACCGCTCAAACTGCACACGCAACGGATAAGGATAAAATGATAAACAGCAAGCCGGCAGGATAGAAGGAGGAAACGGTTTTTCTTTGCAATCCCCACTCACTGGAGCACTCTCCGGAGCCGCTTCAGCGCTTTATAGCAGCGCCCACGATGTCGTACCCGAACGGCGAACGAAGTGAGACTTTATTTCTGACAATAATCAACCCAAATATGTGTTGTGAACGGGAAAACGTTTGTTTCACCTTCTTGTTTTTGATGCATTATGATTGTTTTTGTTGTTGCTTGCTTTGCTTTTATCCTCCCTCGGTCCATGCGGTTGTCCTGATTTCTTGCCGACCATTGTCCACACCCGTACCCGATGACCCGATGACGATGTTTTCTGGAACGCACGACCGGGAACCGCCTGGAACGAGGAGCGAAACCAAGCTTAATCATCTGTAACATCGACATCACAATAATGAGGTGACACACTCGCTGTTTGTGTATCTGGCCAACAGGGGCGTTTTAGATATGGCCTCCCTGTATCGTCTTTCTAGGTCGGAGCTATGCCGCTTCCAGGAGCAACTATTGTCCTCGAAGTTGTGGAGTCGCTCGGACGCCCGGTTTACGTCTTGCGATGCAGCTTGACCGAGCTGGCACCGACACCGGTTTGGTATTGTGTGTGTGTGTTTGTGTCACTATTAAATTGCTTCCTGTGTTCAACAAGCTTCAGATCTCACACGCCCCGGAGACGCCCGCTTGCAAATCCTACTCACTCGAGCTGTAAAGCCTTAATATCCCATGAGCAGGATACTCGGGCGCACACACTCAATATCCAGGCAGACGGAATAAACCACCGACAAGGTCTCGGTTAGTTCTGATCTGATTCTTCTCTTCCCGGCACGGCTACCCCAGTCCAGCCAACATTGTTTGTTAGCCAGCTAGCTCCTACTCCAGTTACTGTCCCTGTCGATAGGGTAAAGCGGGCTAGCAAGATTCAGGAAATACCGCCCCGGCCCCGGAACTGAAAGCGAGTCGCTGTACTGTGCCAGATGGATTCGACCGTGGATTAATTTATCAGCAAACTTAAACACTGGTTCCAAACATCAGTCACTCCTCCTGCTCCTTCGTACGGCTCCAGCAAACTGGTGATGGAGCTCCTTTCGGTGCCAAAATTCGGAGCCACCGTGTCGCTATTATTCATGCTGTTGCCTTCCCACGCACCTTCAGTACGCCAGCGCGCGCAAAATGCCAACAGTACGGCCGGTGATCCTCGTGTCGCTGCAGGGCTTTGGTGTCCCCTCGGGGAGGGATTTTGGCGCTTGCGGCGCTTCCCCTCCAGCACTCCGATCCAGATTAACCGATCCGCTCGGTGGGATTAGGGCCTCCATCGTGAAAGATGTGCGGCAACCGTTGCGTTAGCGGTTCTTGCGGAGTTGGCAAGGCCCTAGTCTCGAGGTTTCCATTGTGTGACAAGCTCCAGCGTCTGCAGTGGTTTGCGCATTACAGGCTGCTCTGGATCATCTACCTTTTTTATTTCCAAAATACTATTTGATCCTGTTCGGTGCTGCGAGCTAGCACCCGTGGAATGAGATAAAAAGGTTCAACCTCCTTCCCATACTTACACATACTGTACGCACACGCTCTCGGCCCCCGTGTTCCGCTCGTGGTACAGGTGCTTACTGACTGTTCCGCCGATTGACTTTATCACACTTCACCTTTTCAGCTTCGATCCTTGCTAAATCGAAGGGAAACGATGAGGGAGGGGAGGGAGGGAGCGAGCTGTTTATGTGACGGCCCCGGGCTCGACAAGTTGTTTTTTTGAGTTTTGTTTTTCCTTTTGCCAGCAACCCTTTTGCCCAAAACACCGGCGAGCTTTTCCCAACACGGCCCCAGAAACCTGCGTCCCTTTCTCTTTCTATCGCACTCGGAAGCATCTCATTCAATGCATCGGAGCGCACTTTCCGTACGAATTTTTTGTCTCTATCTTTCCCCTTCAGCGAGTGTCTTTACGCTTTGCTCTCACTCCCACACGGCTACGCCAAAATCTCCAAGCAATTCTGCATCGGAATCCTTTCCGCTCTGCCGTGTGGGTATTCGTGTCGCTCTCTCTCTCTTTCACGCACGCTAGCGGATCCTCTCTATCGATCATTTTCTCTCTCTCTCTGTTTCTCATACTCTTGCCTTACGCATTGTGTGTACCTTTCGGGGCGCACAATCAACCGCACACACAGTGCGTTGCTGGATTCCATCGCGCTTCCATCTCTTCCACACACCCGGTACCATCCCTCGCACTCTCTCTCTCTCTTTCGCTCGCTCGCTCGCTCGCTCTTGAATCGGACGCTTCTCTTCTGCCGGCCCGCACGGTATGCACAAGAATCGAAGCGAAGCGGGAACAAAAAACGCGCCACACTCGCCGTGTGCTGCCGCCGCTGATGGTCGACCGTCGGGGTTGATGGGCAGCTGGTCGGTTAGCGAAAATTCAGTTGATTATCATCCGCGTTAGAGTTCACATCTTGCCTACACACCGCCCCCGGCGAGAGAAGACGATCCTTTACAGTGCGCCCAACCTTCCAACCTGCCCGAACGCCCCCCCCCTCGTGTCCTGTGTTGCTTCCCCGACTCAGCCCCACTCCACCACCCACTCACCCAAAAGCCGAGGAGTGGGAGGGGGGGACACGTAAGAACGCTTCCGCTTTTCCCGCGCGCGTGTTCGTGTGTGTGTGTGTTGGTTTCCGGTAGTGGCGGCCGTCGCGTTTTGCCAGTCAGTTTTTTTTGTATTGTTTTGTTTGCCGGTAACACGCGGGAAAACCTGGCGCTTCGCGAGGAAATTCCCAGGCAGGCCGGGAAACAACAACAGCAGCTGCAACAACAACGAAAAAGAAGTGCAAGTGGATTTGCCGGAAGTGTGAAAAACTTTGGCAACAGACAAAACCCGCGTACGACCCGATTCGATTTGGTGTTTGATTAAATTTTGGGATAGTTTTTGTTTTTTCGCAGCGAGAGTGCTCCTTGAGCAGTTTTAATTGGAAGTTGTTTTTATTATTTTTTTTTAAACTAACCGTCAAAATCCTTTTCCCGTGAATGGTTAGCAGTTGAAGGCTAGTTGTTGTGCTGTGTACGTGTGAACAAGATTTGAACATCAAAACCAGGTTGGGATAAGATTTTAATTAAAGAACGAAACCATCAATTACGTTCCGAAATCAGCCCAATCGTGCTAACGATTTGACGCGCTCAGGTGCGAATGAGTGTTTGCAGGGGCGGGCGTTAGTCGCTGGTTTGCTGTGGCAAGAGGTGAAGGTCAATCTGTCATTCCCGCTAGCCCTTCCCGAGATAACCCGCGCGACCAACCAGATCGGCGTTAATTACGCCCGGGATGCTCCTGCCCAGACATTTGTCCCGAGCATCCTCCCCCGCCCCAAAAGCATCAATCTTGGAAGGGCGCACGATTAACATCTCACTCCCAAGCAACAACAACCACAACAACAACAAACAAACAAATTCAAGCAAAACAGAAGCCAATGGAAAAACCGCCTCAAATCTCTGCCCCAAAGCCTCAAATTAGCCCGGGCCCCATAAAAGGGTTACAGTGCCTGGGTTTCACGCCGGTACCGCGGCCGGGGAAGTTCAGCTAACATAAATCAAACCCTTTTAAGGATGCTCGACTTATACAACAAAAAAAACCCCTGAACGGACTGTTTGCCCACTTTGTGGCGTTTAGACGTCGCGCGCGCTTGATGAGCTCCATTTGGTGCAGCGATTAAAAAGCAATTTCCCCCTTTTTCGGGCTTGGTTCCCGGCGGAGTTGCCCTTGCGACGGTGTCGTTGCTGCTCTGGGAGCTCCTGCGCGTTTCGAAGGGAAGCATCTGCAGGGAAATGACGTCCTACTGCTTGATTGGGTGTAATTTAGTTGTCAGTTCGATCAAATTCGACACAAAACCGCCCCAAGCAGCCATCAAGCGGGCGCGCGCACTACGAAAAGCTACGCAATCGCCTACCATTCCAGCGATCTTCCTCATCAGGTAGCCACTTCCAGCACCAGAGGCATCCCTGGACGCAATGTCGCCAAAAATCCAGCCAGCGCAACACACACGCGTACCGTACCGTACTCGATGTGCCGCACTCGCCCAACGCATTCCGGGGCGACTTAATGGGCGACGGCGCGCGTCACACATTCCAGCGCTCGGTGCGGCGCGGTAGATTTGCGTTTCGAGCTGTTTTGCTCGAAGACAATGTTGCCATCCCGGGCACGATAATTGGCCACCCTGAAAGCAATATTTTTTTTTTCTTCTGAGGCTTTGGAAATGACACGACACGCGGCTCGGGGAGGAAAAGCAGCAACGACAAGAATTGCAAAAAAACACGTCTTCAGCATTCACACGTTTTCGGCAGCGGCACACGTGAGTTTGGGGAGTAGAAGAAGCTACACACAACAACCAAAAACCCCACCGAAACTCTCGAAACATCAACCAACTCCGATGGGTAGGCTTCTAGTGTCAAATCGTATCCACACACAGAAAGCCGTCACCCGTCAAATGGCAAACCATCGCTTTTTGGTGCCATTTTTGCCTTAATTAGCCCTCTAACGACAGCGCTGACAGCGCGGGAAAGAGCCTCTTAGAGTGTGTGTGTGTGCAAAAGTATGATGAGCCTTCTTCGAGACTATGCTGACTATGTGGTGGGTGTGGGCCTACAGCGATCGAAACCTTCGGGGCAATTATTTCACCTTTTTGAACTGGCCCGAGGTGAGGCAATCGATCGAAGCCGAATACAAATCAAAACGATGAAATAGCGACACCCACGCTAGCTGAGCGTAGTGGTCGCATGTGCAAGAGCGCTGACGCTCTCGCTACGCTGTGGAGCGCTTGTTCGAATCCCGCATCGGGTGGGGGAGAATTGATTAAAAAATTAAAACAAATGATGAAACCGGATCATTGGTTTTCTGCGATGAATGCTCCTCTTGCAAGTGCTATTTCGTGATTTTCTACATTTCTCAGCCTGTGCTTTTATCAGTTTTGTGTGGGTAATAAAATATTGCTTCTGTTTTTTTTCAAACACACGCCCTAAACTAAGGCCCCGCGTTGTTTGAAGGTGGTGATGTGCTCTTAAACGGGAGGCATTTTTCGGCTCTTCGAAAGATGAAAGAAAGGTGCACGCACTCAGCATACACACACCAACGGGGGCTATTGAAAATAAGCAGAGATCTCTGATGCATTTTGCCTCCCAATGCCCCCTTCAATCGCTCTGTATGGTCTCGTTCGCTCTCTTTTGTTTATAACTCGAGCGCCTCTGCAGAGATGCACAGTGCATGTCAGTGTCAGATCATTAAAAAAAATTAATGAAACGCTCACTCACACAAACACCACTAGCGAACTCATAAGATCAACGGGCCACACAAAATGACTATCGGGGAACGCAATCTTCAAAGCCACGATCTCGCTTAAATTGCACTTCACGGCGATGGTGTTTCCCCATTCCCGTCCCAAACAGCGCCCCACAGCGTCTGCCACTTTTCTGCCAACTGGGTGAAGAGACGAAGCAACAACACCACCACCACCACAACAACAAAACTGCACCAAAAAATCGCCAGAAAGGTATAAAATTTTTAATAATCGTAAAAATCTTTTCCCTTTCTGCACCGGTCCGAGGGCGCTTAAGCTGCGCGCGCTGTGCGGGAATGCAAACGCCCGCCCGATTATTATCATCGGCCCGAACTTCACCGGCACGTCTATGAGCTTGCTGAAAGGCGTGAACTTAATTTCGAACCTCGGGCACACATAAAAAAATCACAAAAAAGACACATACACACACAAGTACGCCAACCATTAAAAAACACTGCCAAACGCCTGACCGCACGGTACCTGATTGTGATGCATCGGGCCCCTGTGTGCCCCCGGTCCCTGGTCAGGGCACGGTGCGCCCGTGTTTAACAAATCAATTTTCGAAGCTCGTCAACGTCCCCGTTGCGCGTTCGTCGCTTGCAGCTATTTTACTCGCGGTTTGCACCGTTTGCGCATTTCGCGCGCAGAGAATCTTTGGGAAACCACCGCCTCCCGAACCACACGCGATCAACATGCGCACGGTGCACCGCATTTTCGCGACATGTCGGTAAAATGTCGGCGCCGATGAGGCAGATGAGAGATTTCGATTTCGGGCACCACGATGTTTGTGCGGCTGTTTGGAAGAAAGTTTGAAACCGCATCGTGTAAGCGAATGCCCGCGCCCGTGTCTGTTTATTCACGGAGTGTCGGGTGCGGGCCGGAAAAGCGAGCCGCGCAGAGAAGGGGGTGGGTGCAGCATTTTGCATTTGGATGAAAAACGCGCCCATGCACCCGCGCACTTGTGCGTGTGTGTGTGTGTGTGTGTGTGTGTGTGTGTGTGCCTGTGAAGAAAATAAGCAACGATGCTTGACGACGGATGAGCAAAGCGTTTCGAAGTTAACGCATCGCGCCGGAAATATGTTCTGTTTGCTTACCATCCAAACGCCACTCCATCCCAAACCTTCACCGCCTCCCCAGCCCCCGCTAGGCGCTACTGCACTCGAATGCAAATAGTGCAGCCAGCGGGGGCCAGTGGGTCAAGCTGGCAGAAAGGAGAACGAGCGGAAGCAATGAAACAAAACAGTAGCAAATGCCTTCTCGGTTTGCCACCCCAAAAACCCACCCACCCCGTCTTTCAGCATGTTTTCTTTGCAAAAACCGAGGGGGTGGGTTTTATGGGGAGCAGAAATTTATGTTAATTTATTCATTAATAAATTTCGACACCCATACACCTGCGAGCCGGTGAGTGAGCGTGCGTGCCAAAGCATGCATGCAAAACAGCGTGAGACGCGGTTGGATGGAGAAGGCTCGGGGCAGAGAGAGGCATTGTAGAGCATTTGAAACAAAAACAAACACACATACATATACACACACACGCATCAAACAAGCGTAGGGATTATCCTACGCATTTCCAAACACGAAAATGTTAAATTGAACAACCAAACGAAACGTTTTGCACAGCGCACACAAGGGGCAGTAAAATATTGCGATTGTTTTTGTTTTTAATCTGTCTGTTACCTTTCATTTTTTGTTATTTTATCTTTTCTTGCGGTTTATGCATCAATACGTTTTTTTTTTTTTTTTGCAACATTTTGAAGAAATGCACTTGCTTCTCCTCGGAGGATGCGTGAGCAGGCGGGCGTTGCGCATTAAATTTTTATGTGACACTAAACGCTGCAACCGCTGACAACCGTGGACGGAATGGGAAGAACATAAGAGCGTGCGCTCGTGCAAAACAATAAAATAAAACACACCGGATTACGACAAGTGTAGTACGAGCGGTGTTAAATTAAGGGTGTAAGAGTGCCTGTTGTGGCAAGTGCAAGAATCGTAAATTTTGATTATTTTTTTTCCGAAACCAAGCTCAGGGCAATTGTTGCTGAAATTAAGTTACCAGCTTGTGGTGGTGCAGTATTTCTAGGGTCCAACGGTGTTATTGTAATTTTGCAAATAATCGTGGAGTCGTCCATAAATTACGTATCGAAGAGAAAAAGTGCCATCCTGCGTTGGGGATATCCAGTGGAGACTGACGCAAGAGATTTAAAAAAAAAAGGAATAGATTTTTTTTCGTGTCGTAATTTTTGGATGAGCCACCGCCTTTATGTTTGAGCTAAAATTACTTGTCGACTTGTGGCGGAAGCGGACGGCAAATGCTATCCCCAATCGAGCGGTTCCGTGGAGCGAGGACTGAGACTAACGACATCGATACTGAGATATTTATTACCGATGACCTACTCTTTCAGATTGCCATCTAACCTTCCCCTTCCTAGCAAGTGCATCGGAAATGAAACGCTCTGACCAACACGGACAAATGCTCCAATTAAAAGCGGTGCCACGCACGCAACAGTGAGCGCCATACAGCTCGATCTTTCACGCTGGCGTTTGTTTAATTTGAAGCGCTGAAGTCATTGGCAATGCCTGCGCTTAAGTCATCAGCCTTCAGCAGACGCTTAGCTGTTGGGGTTTCTTGCTCAGCAGATGAGGGTGGTGACATACACAGGCAGGCAGCTCAAAACCCAGCTTCGATCTGTTTCCACACCCATCGCCACGCCACATGTTCAAGTGCGTTTGGACGGCCTGACACGGACGAGGCGGGCCGTTCGATGATCCGGCTCGGCACACTTCACAGCCTCTCGAGTGAAAAGTCCTCACTCCAGTGCCGAAGACCCCTCCCCCACCCCCTCCCGCTGACACTACAGTTCCATTAGCCTGGAGAGGGCCCTTCATTAGAAGGGTGTGCCTTAGTTTTTGAACGCGAACTGTAACATGTGCCGCCCCGGTACGCTCACTCGCACTGAAAAGCACTCTTTCGCGCAGTGCCAAGTGCAGCTGTCTCTTGGCTCGAGTGATGTTGCATTCGGACACTCGTCCACACTTTCCATCGCGACGGCGATGGCTGCTTGATAGCTCGCTGGGTAACGGGAATTACGGCGCGCTGATATCGACTGCTGTCCATCCATCTGTTACTGCCCTTTCCGGATCCTTACTGGGCGCGGCAAATGGCTCTCGCCACACGTCGGACACCTTCATTCGAGTGCTCCTTTCGGGCGGCTATTTGGAAGGGAACACTCCAAATGGATTACTTTTCGAATGTTTAGCACAGTGGACGCTCGCAAAAAGAGTTTAATCCGTTTCAGTGACTCACTTGTTATACGGGAAATTCCTTTTGTTTTAATTTGTATGAATAGTGAAATAATCGGTTTCAAAACCGCAGATGTGCACAAAGGGTATATATGCATTTGAAAAATTAAAAATGTCATCATGATACTAATAACTGAAATAATATTTGTAGTTCGCTATTTATTTTCCCCATTTTTATTCATCCATTTTCTTGAAGAAAAAAAAAACAGACAAATGGTCGATTATTTTAGTCTTTTTATTATTATTTCTCAGAAATAACCAATTCGCACAGAGCATCAGTTTCGTCCGAATGGTGATTGCGGCCATATGAGAAACAGCATTACTTTCCACAGTTTTCGATCATCTAGTCATTCCATCATTCTATTTATATTATATTGCTATGGGATTCACAAAAGCGCACTATAAACAAATCATCCCAGCTCTACTTCGATGGTTCAATGCGAACGTTCGTCCGCTCTTTTCCTTCCAACTTCACGATGCTTGGGTTCAAATCTACTCTCCCGAAATTTGAAGAAAAAAAATGCACCAGGATATATGAACATGGATCAGGCAATGGAGTAGAATCGAAAAATTTGTAGAAATTTAGAAATTTCGTGAAAATTGTTGATCAGTTTTTAAATATATATGTAGAACTGTATTTTTTGCAAAAAAAAAAAAAAAAAAAAATACAACCTGCGCTACAACAGTGTCCGAAACCGTTCACGGTCTCGCGCCTTCGTCTGCTAGTCCGTTATCCCGTCCTTAATGGCAGACGCCTCCACGCCATCTTGCCACCTGAGTTTGAGCCTACCTTTGCCCTTGTGGACGACCTCCAAAGACTTTACGAGCTGGGTCGTTAGTTTGCATGCGTACTACATGGTCAGTACACCAGAGCCTGTCGAGCTTCGCTGCACGACAGTGAGGTCGCCGTACATCTCGTATAGCTCGGCATTATAGCTGCTCCTCAATTGTCCTTCCAAACATACGGGGCCAAGTATCCTTCTGAGTATCTTACTCTTGAACGCAGCTAAGAGGGTTTCGTCAGATTTGGACAGTGTCCATGTCTCAGAGGCGTATGTGCGTACCGGTACTATATAGGTGCTATATAGTCCCAGCTTCGTCCGTCACGACAGGTTCTTTGAGGTGTACTGATTTTTCTGGCTGTAGAATGACCGGTTGTTAGCCAGCATTCTTGCGCGCAACTCAGTTATTCTGAGATTCTGTGACAACTTCAAAAGTGCGTTCTCCTATCTGTACGTCACACCTACGTGGGTTCTGATTATTTGGGTAGTGTATGGCTGCTGATGTTGCTACCATCAGTTTGGTCTTTGCCTCGTTCATCTGCAATCCGAGGTTCTCTACCGCCTGCTCGATATCTTGGTAGGCTTCTGCTACATAGTAGAGCCACAGATCATTTATGTCTATATCATCAGCGTATGCCAGGATCTGGATTTTCTTATATAAAATGGTTCCCGTAGTCTCCACCCTCAAGTCACGGATGACCCTTGTAGTTGAAAGTTCTTTTTCTAGTAGATCTAAAAATGTCTGCAACTAACACTCATCATTCACAAATTTGTGCAATACGCAATTATACGACACATCTGCTTGCATTTGCTTTAGTTTTAAACATTCTTAGAATCGACATTCTCATCTGTCTGAGCGAAAAGCAAAAATTAATAAATGCCTAATGTTATCCGATCGTGATCTGAATTCACATCGGCACTAAAGAAGTTCATCAGGATCACTTTTTAAATTGCTCGTTATGCAAAGTTCTACTCCTTGAGGGAGATATTGTTTGTAGGATTTAAATTTTCTCGATATCATGGGTACTCGTTATGAGGGGTTCCACTGTATTCACAACCCATTTTTTATGAAGTGATTTTATCAATTTAAATACGCAATCGAATCGGGTCGTAAAACCGGTCTTTTTTGTACAATTTTTGGGTTAGTTTAAGAGTGAAGTGCGCGTGTTTGTTTCGCTATGTGTATGTGGCAACTGTCGGTAAGATGTGCAACATCCGGGTACTAATGCACCAGAAAGCATCCACCTCCACCACCACCACGACCAACACCATCAACCAACCGGCCAACTAACAATCAACAGTGTGAACAGTGGAAATGTCCTCGCTGATACGGGCCCTGTCCTGGCCCCTGATCTCGCAGTCGCAGGGTGGCGGCGGTGGTCCGGGCGGCCCCGGCGGTCCCGGCAGCCCGCTCGACGGGCTAGACAACGGGGCCGGCCATTGCAAGAAAAATGGCGGCATTCCACCGTCGCCCACCTTTCAGCAGCTGATGGCGGCCCGGCGGCTGCTCTGCCGGCGGTACTACCCGGAGGGTGGCTGGGGCTGGGTGGTGATCGTGGTCGGCATACTGGTGCACACGATGACCCACGGGCTGCAGCTCAGCTACGGGCCGCTGATGGCGAACGTGATGCGCTACTTCGGCAAACCGTTCACCGATACAGGTAAGAGAGAGAGAGAGAGAGAGAGAGAAGGAGAAATTGATAGAGACGAGAGACATGAGGTGTTGGAATTTGTCCCAACACCGTTTCGAGTGCGCTACTTGGAGGTATTTTAGTAAGTGCTGGCGCCATCCGTCCACGACCCTTTTTCGTATCCATCGAGACTTGCCATCGATCGATCATCGTCATGGCGACCTATTAACCCTTGCACTAATCCATTTGTTCGGATAAAAGCCGTCGCGTTCAGCCGTCAGCTCGCAAATGGTTCTCTGCCAAGCGTAAGCCGCCGTATAGAGGTGATCGATGATCGCGCAACAGAAATGAGCTGTCATTACCGTTACGGCCCCGGACCTGCAATTCTTGCAGGTGTAATAAGACGCCCAACCCGTGCATTACCCACACGTTCGCAATCACACGCCAGCAGTATCTGGCAGCTGAAATCAAAAACCCCGAAAGCAATCGACGTCCTAACTCGACCATTCTGCTGCGCAATTCGATAGCTTCTGGGATGCAATTATCCGCTACCGTCTGCGGGCGGGCCTTATCATCTACTTATTACCGATAGCTTCTATAGCACCCAAGCATTACACCTCTCGCTTGATGGCACCTTGCCCGTTTCTGTGTCTTCTCTTTTACCCCTTCCCTTTTCTTTACGATTGGAAAGATTCCACACTCGACTCGGTATCGAAACTGAAATGTGATCTGACGACAAGGGTGCGCAACACATCGGGCCCCAGACACGCTTGCAGCATTCATTCTAATCCCGTAATGGCCCCGTCTGGCTGGCTCATGGGTACATGGACATCCTGCAACCACTCACTCACACACATCCACACACACACATGCACAGTACCGAAGCAATCGCGCTCAAACCTTCATTGCAGAATGTACCTTTTTTTGCGCGGCAGAAACGCGATGGAACATAACCGCCCCGCTGTAAGAGGATAAATTTGAATTTATGAACGGTTCTTATGGTGTGTTTACTTTTTGCTCCAGCACTGCTCGTGCTCTCGCTACCCCTTAAGCGCCTGGCGACAATTGCAGCCGGGTCCAGTCATTAGAGGGTGGAGAAAGTTTTCGAAAACCAGCATGACAACGACCAGCAGCAGCAGCATATTTGTTGGCGGTGCGTGTGCCACGCGGCGCCGCAAACTGTCGGTACGTGCCCGAGTACACCGCGTCCGTGTGACGTGATTGTGACACATTTGGGCACACACGCACGTAGGAGCGTTTTGTCCCGTTTGGCGGAGGTGTGTAGCTGGTTCGTTGGGAGATAGCGAATATAATTGCTGGATAAAAATTCCTCAAAAAAGCAGTGTCCACATATATTCTGACATCTCTCGCAGTGGGACCGAACTTCTGAAGCTGAAGACGAGACATCATCCAAGCTTCAAATGCTTCAAACCGATTATTGGAAAGCATCCCGCAAAACGGCCGGCGGACTGTGACTTGTCGAGAGAATCAGAGTCCTCCGCCGTGCTTTTTTACACTACCCAAGCGAGACTCTGAAGTTGCGGTAAGGGTACCGGCCTGTGGAATGGAAAACTTTTCCGACGCGGCAAACTGTGTAATACCCCCTGATTTAATCCAGACTTGCACTTGCTTCGATTTGGACGCAATGTTTGCCCATAGCGATGCTGCAATGGTTCGGAAAACAGATCTTCATCCCTGTTGCCCTTTTCCATACCACAGATGTATCATGTTCGGTCGGGCGCGGGAATCTTTCCCTAGAACAAGGAGTAATCTTCAGAAATCTTCAAACAAAGATATCCCTAGGCTGCCGCCTGAGCGCGCTCTCCCGTGCTGTCTTGACGTACTTGAACGAATTTGATGCACCGAATGGCACCCGGGCTGTGGACGGTACAAATGTGTTATTGTGCGATTGTCTTCCAGTTAAATTGTTGGTGCGCGTCCTTCGCCGACGTCGCTGTGGCAAAGATTCTCCAGTTCTTGGGTGCCGTGTATCCGTGGGCGCTAAGAAATCACAAGATGACATGGCGAGGAACGAGAGGTGCCATTGATGACATGCTCTGGCCCAGCTCGTGCACAACTTTGTCAACTTTTCCCCCCGCCCTGGATCAATCCCCAGAGCTCACTCCCTTGGAGGCATCGCGGGCATTCCGTTTACTTTCCGGATTGCGGCCGGAGGCATCCATGTTCGCTTGTAGCCTCGGCAAACAAACGATTTCGCTTTTTTCCAGGGATTTTTTTTGTGTTGCTTTTCTGTCGACGACAAGGGGCAACACTTCGCCCTCATCCCAGCTCCTGCCGAACGATCAGGAATGAAGTGGTCGTTTAGTCGCTTTAGTTGAGCATCGGTATCGGTTACTGTTATGATGTGTGTCTGTGTGGTACGTTTAGCTTTCGGGTTTTATGAGTTTAGTCGTTTTGTTTGACTATGTTGTCCTACCTCCCCGCAGACACTTCGCAGATATTTGCGCCCTCCCCCCTAAGCAGCGTTGAGAGCTTGACTGACGAATGGTGTGATTCCTCTCGAGAGCTGCCCCGTTTGGAAGGGTCATAATAAAACGCAATAACCTCTCCAAGACATGTTGCTGCTGCTCTGCGCTATCTAAACACAAGAATCATCGTAGTGCGGTCAATGCGGCCACGAACTACTCCACTCGCGGGCCGCGTACACGTCGAATTTACGCATCAACGAATCAATATTCGTAAACTGATCCTCTGCAAAAGCACCGCCAGCTCATCTGGGCCAGTTGCTTCTGTTGCTTCGCGTCTAGGTGCTAACGCTAACCACTCGGAGCCGTCAGTTAGACCACGGCTCTGCGCAATACCCGTATGTTCGGTCGCCGTTTTTTTTTATTCAACTCCACCTCTAGGATGATTTAGATCTAGGGAAGGTTTCCCGCTGGGTGTTCCACACAGCAGCTGTGTGCTGGTTGTGGACTTTTTGTTGTGCTTTTGCCTTTCCGGCGCTCTCGGCGGCTTTACCACTTATGGAATGGCTCACGGTCGAAAGCCGTGTGATTATTGGAGCAGATTAGATGTGTTTCGAAGTTTTATTGTCAACAAAATCGCAGAGTTTATTTTGCCGCCCCGTGGGAATATGCTTTGACAGCACGGTGGACAGCAGCAAACTCCGCGTTAGGGGCCGAGCCGGGGATACGGGATCGGACTGGCGCGTGGTTTTGCGGGATGCCCAGCATCAAGGTGTTTGGATGTGGTTTCGGATTTCACGGAGCTACCGCAGCAGATCCCAATCGTACCACCTGCTGTGTTTGGCGGAATCCGGAGACTGCTCGGATTGTTTTACACCGTTTTGTGGTGCTTTTGGTGACGATTAGAGAGCGTTTGACAGCACTGTCACCACAAATCAGTTTAGAATCGGGAGATTGCGGTTCATTGCAAGCCAGCAATGTCTGGTGAAACAATCACTTTGAAGCTGCTCTATTTTCACACTCTTGCACACATTTACATCAGAGTATGTACATGTACATTACAGAGCTTTTAACAAGAACTTTGAATGGTCCATAACAAACGCTAATCAAGAAATTGCGTCATTTTGTTTCAAAAGTTTTACATTTAGTGCCATCTACTTGAGTTCAGTGATGATGATTGCCAAAGTTGTAGATGTATAAAATTGATTAAATTTTGATGGAATTGAGGCAAATTTTTAATAGTAATTATAGTATTTGAAATAACAAACTTAAAAAAATGTACAAATTTGAATGCTTTCTTGACATTCGGAGTTCGAAACATTGTTACGTTGAATCATTGATTTCATCTTTTTTTTTAATTATCACGATTGCCATGTGTTGACTAACAGCGTTACAGATCTAATGAATTATGGTATAAACAACTGTTTTGCAGGTAAGAGAACAGGTTTTATAGTTTATTTCATACATTCATTAGATTTATATTTTTTTGGAATTGACATAACATGTTCATAGTGACAAGAAAGACATTCTATAAGGAAGAACATTATCCAAGCAATTGATGTAGTATAAATAAAGAAACATATTTTTTTTAATCTGCTTTTGCTTTGCGGCTTAAAATTCTGCAGAAAGATGACGCAACTTCGCGATAAACATCCAACGCTCAAGATTATTTTTATTTTATTTTTCAACCAAACTCCACCTCTAGGATGATTTAGATCTAGGGAAGGTTTCCCGCTGGGTGTTCCACACAGCAGCTGTGTGCTGGTTGTGGACTTTTTGTTGTGCTTTTGCCTTTCCGGCGCTCTCGGCGGCTTTACCAGTTATGGAATGGCTCACGGTCGAAAGCCGTGTGATTATTGGAGCAGATTAGATGTGTTTCGAAGTTTTATTGTCAACAAAATCGCAGAGTTTATTTTGCCGCCCCGTTGGAATATGCTTTGACAGCACGGTGGACAGCAGCAAACTCCGCGTTAGGGGCCGAGCCGGGGATACGGGATCGGACTGGCGCGTGGTTTTGCGGGATGCCCAGCATCAAGGTGTTTGGATGTGGTTTCGGATTTCACGGAGCTACCGCAGCAGATCCCAATCGTACCACCTGCTGTGTTGGCGGAATCCGGAGACTGCTCGGATTGTTTTACACCGTTTTGTGGTGCTTTTGGTGACGATTAGAGAGCGTTTGACAGCACTGTCACCACAAATCAGTTTAGAATCGGGAGATTGCGGTTCATTGCAAGCCAGCAATGTCTGGTGAAACAATCACTTTGAAGCTGCTCTATTTTCACACTCTTGCACACATTTACATCAGAGTATGTACATGTACATTACAGAGCTTTTAACAAGAACTTTGAATGGTCCATAACAAACGCTAATCAAGAAATTGCGTCATTTTGTTTCAAAAGTTTTACATTTAGTGCCATCTACTTGAGTTCAGTGATGATGATTGCCAAAGTTGTAGATGTATAAAATTGATTAAATTTTGATGGAATTGAGGCAAATTTTTAATAGTAATTATAGTAATTTGAAATAACAAACTTAAAAAAATGTACAAAATTTGAATGCTTATCTTGACATTCGGAGTTCGAAACATTGTTACGTTGAATCATTGATTTCATCTTTTTTTTTTAATTATCACGATTGCCATGTGTTGACTAACAGCGTTACAGATCTAATGAATTATGGTATAAACAACTGTTTTGCAGGTAAGAGAACAGGTTTTATAGTTTATTTCATACATTCATTAGATTTATATTTTTTTGGAATTGACATAACATGTTCATAGTGACAAGAAAGACATTCTATAAGGAAGAACATTATCCAAGCAATTGATGTAGGTATAAATAAAGAAACATATTTTTTTTTAATCTGCTTTTGCTTGCGGCTTAAAATTCTGCAGAAAGATGACGCAACTTCGCGATAAACATCCAACGCTCAAGATTATTTTTATTTTATTTTTCAACCAAACAACCAGTCACTGCCGCAGCTTTGTCCTTTTAAAAAAACATGAGCATACCCCCCCATATTGGCACAGTTAATGTCCTATTGCTAATTCACAACTTTCCGCTACGTCACCGTCTAATAAATAGCCCAAAACGATGACCCGAAAATAGGAAGAAAAAACCACTCTATCTTTCAAGCTACTTCCCATTCGGTCTAGCTTTTGATCTCCTATCATGCCGACGCTTCATTGCCCAATCATCTGCGTCCGGGAATAATCTGCATCCAAGCCAGCTCGCCCGCACACCTACGCCGCTAGCGAGGAAAAAAGAAACGCAACGTAATGGAAACGCACTTCCGGCCGCAGCTTTTGCGCGCGGAATGCCGAGCGCTTGATTGAAGCAAGCAAAAGCCCAACCTCATCGTACTTCAATTGTTGACTCCAAGCCGCTCACGGAAGCCGCCCAGCAAAGTGGAAGAAACAAAGCATATTTTAATCATCCCAAGCGAACCATCATGCCCTGATCATGCACACCACTTTATCCGTGCCAAAAAAAAAAATACGATCCTTCCCCAATCAATCATTTCGCTCATAAATCACACACACACACTGGGCGCGTCTCCGCCGCTCGTCGTTTCCAAAATAGCTGGAAGTGTGAACGGTTGCAGCGAAGAAGCGATTCACGTTCGTTTTCGGCAAAAGGATGTGTTCAGATAGGTTGGGAAAAGAAATAAACTCCCGTTCTCACCCGCCTTACATCCCACCGAGCACACGAGCTTGCAATAAAACTGACACACTAGCTATCGCGCGAGTCCAACGAGAAATCCATCATGACCCTTACAACTCCCCCGTACCGCCTCCGTAATCAGTTTGATTGGTGCACGCGGTATCCGGTTCGAAGGACCAAATCGGCAATGTGACAACGGATGAAACACTTTTATTGCCCTTCTTACGCTAGGAACATAAGAGGATCTGTGTGTGTGTGTGTGTGTGTGTGAGAGAGAGAGAGAGAGAGAGAGAGAGAGAGAGAGAGAGAGAGATATGTTTGGAGCTGATGACGCTGGTGGAAGTCATCGTTGATCTAGTTTTATTGGAGATTTCCACTTTCCGCGCGACACTGCGGTGTACGGTAGGGTCCCAGGTTCCGAAAGACGCAGCGCAAGCAAAATTTTTGCGAAATGACGAATTGCACCGAGGGTCACCGAGGCCCGGTCTCAGGACGCTCGGTGTGCTGCAGTTCGCACAACTAGACACATTTGATCGATAGGTTTGTCGAGATTTTATTGACCTGATCATCAATCCCTCTTCCCGGCTGGGGACGGACCAGGCTGCCAGAGGGCCAACGTTTGTGTTGGAATCTTTTCGTACACGGCTTCGGGACCTAAGCGTGGTGTCAAGCGTCTCTCCACTGTAATTAAACTCGTTATTCTACGGTTCGCCGTACCGACTATTCCTAGGTACTGAGTGTGTCTGTGTAAATGATGCATTTTGCAGGGGCTGTATGCAAATTGTGTAGTCTCCAACGAAGATACCAACAACATTCTGCCGCACAAAGACCGACCAGCAGTGACGTATGATAAATGGGGTGCACATTGATCATCCCCCGGTTTCGGTGCGGTCATTTCGGTTTCGGCACCACCATCATCACCTTGCCGGAGAGAGTTGGCCGTAGTGGGGCGTGCTAAGTAGCCGGCAGGTGATTATTCATGGCCGCTTGTTAGGTACGCAAAATTAACGCTCCACCACAGCCCACTGTGTCGCACAGTCTTCGATAGGGGAGCCCTCCGATGGATGCACAACAAACCCAACCATCGCTACACAACCCCACCATTAGTGAAAAACATTCCACGTCTGGTGTATGCGGTGGGCTTCCAACAAAAAGCCGCTACATTAAACGCTCCAATGACACGGGAGACAATAAAAAAACCCAGCCATCTCTTTCCCTGGGATCTGCGCCCAATTGGGTCCAATGATTCGAGTAAAAGTGACGATCTTTAAGCGCTCGTTAAGACACCGGCCGAACCGCAAGCCCATTAGACGTGTCTGCACGCGACATCGTCGCCGCATCGAACGCAAAGCAAAAACAACCGCTCCGCAAAGGCTCCCCGGCAAGCAGTTGCACCGAATTGCTGCTGTACCTACCTACAGAGGCACCATGCCGACAGCGAAAAAACAGCAGCCGTTGACAAATTGAGCCTACCTGTGCCCATTCGGGCACCGATTTGCGCGAGAGCGTCGAGAAGAACACACGCGCGACGACCAAAGCGACGAAACGCAACCATCAGCGGCGCGCACCAACTGTTTGGCGCACCAATTGGCCCTTAATTGCTTGAATTTGGGAATCGTTCACCCGTGTGTTTGCGCTCAGGCACTTACAAGAACGGCAACAAGAGAGAAAAAAAAACAAACCGCCCCAGAAGGATGGAAAATTCGAACACTGCCCAAACCTGCTAAAGTTTTACACCTTTCGGGCAGGTTACGCTCGCATCAGCGTTGGACCCGGTGGTTCCCTTTTGCATCTTCCACTGCTACCAACCCCTCCTCCCCCCTTTCGTTAATTAGCCTCAACTCACACGCCTTAAAAGGCGAATCAATCGCGGCGGACGGACACGGGTCCTCTTGTGTGGTGACAATTTTTCAGTTGCTGCCTTCGCTGCTTCAGAAAATCGGAGCATTCGGGACGGAGCGGGTAACTAACTATGTCAGTTTCAAAAAAACTTGTACGTCCCGTTTCGTTTATCGTTGCAATAGATGTCACAAGCTGTCAATTTTGGCTGTCCTGTGCAATTGAGTGGGTTCCAGGACAACGAATTCCAGGAAATTAGGGATGTCAAGATTTTATTGTTCGAAGACTGTGAATATCCCAGTGAGCTATTCTATCGCTGCCTTCCAGGCTGCTAGCAAACAGGTTCAGTTCCTGCAAACCTGCCCGCCCTAGGCTCCGCTTGTAGGGAAGTCAACGAACTTCACCGATTCCGACTAAAACTGGGCGATAGCCGGGTCGGGAGGCTCATCAATCTTTCGTTTCTGTGTATCTCGCCTTCCCAACCAAAAAAAAAGATGTCCTCCGTGCTCCGGAAGCTCGTAAACAATTCCATTATGCTAAGTTTATCTCCAGCTATGTGTGCGCTGGTGCTGCTGGTGCTATGTTTTTCCCCTATCACCCTCAACGCTTCACGGAAAGCGGCAGTTGGGTTTTTTTTGTTGCTTCACCACAACATGTATCAATGTATTCCCGCTCGAATGTTGTTTTGTTTTACGATGTTTTCCTTTTTTTCGTTTGTCTGTATTTACAACAAGAAAGTTTTCCTCTCATTTTCCCAGCATATCATTTCATATCGTAGACGCGATGCGATCGATTGGCAAAATGTTTTTAGTTTTTGTTGTTGTTTTTTTTGCGGAAACCACTATCTTGTACTATCTTTTTAAGATCTTTTGCGCACGCTATGGCCAGCGTGGATTGGGTACGATGCTAGAAGTGGGCTAAAATCAAAACCATACACAACAATCGCTTGCTGCAGACTCATCTTCAGCTAGCAGAGGATGGAACTATCGACCCACAAAACCAGCAGCACTGTAACCAGAGGGCGCTACAGTATGCAACTGACAGTAGCACTCACTTACTGCAAGATTCGCTCGTGGTCATTTTTCTTGCTAGCTTCTAGAGAGGAGGGGGAGGGGGGCTATACATTCTGGGCTGATTTGGAGCATAGTTTAGATTGCCGTACCGTAAACACTTTCTCACTCACATACACACCAACATACCTTAAGGACAGATAAAAAAAGGATACACCACCAGCTATGACGGGATGCTAGAGGGTAGCGGAGCTAATTTGAATAAAGATGACTGTTGCCAGCTTCCGGGGTACGACAGCGTGCGAAGGGAAGCTCAAGATGATGGAATGCTTGCGCTCTGCCCACTCTACGCCCGGACTAAACAATGGCCGATATGCCCGGCCCAACGCCCCAAGATGCCACTGGTGTTGTGTGGCGTGTGGTGCGAATAGACAAATGTACGTCCCACCTCCAGCGAACGGCCAACCAGTTCACTCTATCGGCGCTGGTTACGGGGTTTTGTTTTCTGTTTTCGAAACACACAAAAGAATGCCCCCGGTGGTTGAAAATGCTGCGGTAGATAAATTGTAATGCTCGCAAACGGGAACGGGAGCGGCGGCCGTAAACTGCAGCCGTACTTCGGGTGTCATAATCGGACGAAGAAGTTCCCATTAAGCGAAGTGATTGCTCGGATGGGTTTTTTGGCTTCTTCCATTTTATTTTTGTATTCAAAAACCTTCTCTCGGCGTCATCCTCGTACGATCTTAACCGACTCTTTGCAGACGTCTTTATAGAGCGAGAAAAAAGGTGGAGAGAGAGATAGAGAGAGAGTATATGTTCCGAGACAAGCTACTGTGTTGTTGGGTTGTTTTCCTTTCTTTTTGGTTCGTTGTTGCTGTGTGCTTAATAACAACATTACTGCAACGACCTGCAGCCCAGCGGGAAGTGCAACCGTGTACTGTGTGTGCCGCCTGCTTCCCCGAGATAATAATAATAATAATAATAATAATAATAATAAAAGCAATATAAAAGATTGCATCCCTTCCACTATCAGCCCGCGGGACGTCCCGCGCTGCCTCGGCACGCCGGGCAGCGGAAAATATAGCAATTGTCTTTAAGACAGCTCCGAATGGGCTGCAAATCGTGTCGTGCAGCCCTTTTCCGCGCGAGCGTTCCGACCGTACGAAAGAGATACTACGCCAGAGACTCTCCTTCCTCCACCCCGTAACTTAAGCGATATAATAAAAAGCATCCACACGGTGCTCTCGATGCCCGCTCCGTCCCGACCACACCACACCCTATTAACCTGTCATTATTTATCATTACGTGGCATTCATTAAATAAATACCAAATATTAAATAGGCTCAAGAACGCAACTGGCCAGGGAGTACCATACGGCAAGGGTCCCGGCAGAAGCTGCCCGTCATTGCGCCCGCAGTACCCGCCAAGGCGCGGTGAGGATCTTCTGGAGCAGCTCGTTGTTTTGGTGCTCCGGAAACATCCACTGCGTCGTATACACGAAGAATTGGGTTGAAAGTCACAATTTTTTCGCAATATCCCAATCTTTTTACCCAAACGTCTCGGATATTCACTACTCAGTGTCTGAACGAAGTAAATGTAAAAAAACGCACGCGAGCAAGAAAAATGGATTTCAATTTCCAAAACAATGTCTCGATCCTGCAAGGAAACGAGCGACCGAGCGAGCTGTCCCTCCGGGCTGAAATGGACGCCAATTATGTACGCAGAGGTACGGCTCTCCCTACACCCCATACACCAGGGGCACACGGCTTCACGGCGCAACAAACCAGCGATAATTGATTGATTCAATTGAAGGATGTTAATCAGCGGCACAAAACAAATAATCACTCGTAGCCGATAGTGGAACGGTTTGCGGTTGACAGAACGGCGGGTTGGAATAAAACGGCAACGGTACAACGGCGTATCAGTTTCAGGTCTTTCTCTTATTGGGTCTGCTTCTTTGAACGGAAGAAGTCTTTTCGCAAACCTTAAAATAGTGGCAACTTGCCAGGAATCGCTGCTGCCCAATCTTCCTGCTCCTGCTATAAATATTCGACCGGATCGAAATGTATTTCATCACGATCGATTACACTCTTGAGCCTGCTCCGTGGGGACTACATACGCTTCTCCACGCTTCTAACGGCGAAATGAAGAGATCGATCGGTGTCACGCTTCTGCAATCAAACTGTGTTCAGCATTGCCTGTTCCAAACGTTTTCAGGTGGTAATAACTTTCTGGCGTGCTTGGTGGACGGCCTCATTAATTCGGCACCGCAGAACCTTTTCATGGGGTGGAAGAAAGAGCAGGGAGTGCTCCTCATACGGATTAATTATTAATCCACGGTAGCAAATGCAACGCATACCGCTGGGTTGACTCCCTCCACGAAAAAAACTACGGAAAAGACAAACAGCGAGCAATACATTAAGGGTCCGAGTTACGATAAAGCAGCCGTGGCCCACCACTCACCACTCCAACGACCTACCTGGACGGTGAATGTGAATTATTGCCCACCTCCGGACACTGCACTGGATTTAGGGCGATTTCTTAGCTCGGAATCTGGCTAAAACGTTAAAGACACGGGTTTGCAGGAGCTGAAAACTGGAGCACATTACTGGAGAAGGTGAAGGCGAAAGATAAATGCCGTACAATGTTGATCATGCGGAAAGGCGATTTTTCTTGCGGGAGTCGCAAAACACAACGACAACGGATGCGCGGGTGAGACTACCGGAGGAGCCGTCGAGTCGCCGGAGAAGTTTTGCGTGTGCGATTGGAAAATTTCACATATATTAATGACCGCACGTCTCCAGCAGTACGGACGAGAAAGCAAACAAATATTTCACGGTATGCAACGGCTTCCCTTTCTCCAGCAGGCGGAGGTGTCTTGGTTTTTTTTTTGCAGATTCCTGGTTTCTTATGCTTTGTATGATGAGGTGATGGTAGACGTGATGGTGGCCCTGGATAAAGTTACATCTCACTCATACAACGGGGGATTTTGAGATGTATCGTCAATGGCTCTATAAATCATAAAATTCTTACCAAAACAATCACTCTGGACGACTAGTTACCCCAGTACTGGCGGAGCCCCTATATCTACAAACGAGTTCTCCAGGATCTTCAGACTGCCTGAACATTGTAATACTTCGTCCAATACCTTGCTGTTATGTGCGGTACTGGTGAAGGTGATTCTCGGAGCTATCGAACAGCCTCGTCGTATGCACTGTGATATTATTGTAACCCCGCACCCGCAACTTCGTCGGGCGGCAACAGGAGTTGGCGTGAGAGTTCGACGCAGGTGGTTTCGTGCACGCTGCACGGGCAGTATTAACCTTTCTCCGAACGCTCCACTGCTCATCTGGGTCAGTCAATTATTTATGACGATATGCGTAATGACAGCGAGGCAACGATGGTATGCAGATTTCGGGATGTTTGTTTGTTTTTTGCAAGCGCTAGCACTTGCAGGGTTTCGGCATGCTGCGGTTTCTGAGGTTGCTTTGTGTTCTTAAGGTTGGTTGTATGATTGTTGCTCTCACTGTACTGTAAACTGTGAAACGATCTTACTACAAGTACTGCAACTCAGTCGATCACAGCTCCAACGCATCTGTCAATACCACCTTTCACCTTCTTGAGGTTCTGACAGCGCTTTAACCCCGAACAATGCACTGGCTTTGCAATATCCTATCAGGTAAGCGGCAATTCGCCACAGAATAGAAAGTCCTGCACATGGCAACCTGCGGCAAAGAATACTTTCCCGTTCATTGCTGCCATGTTATCACCCGCTGGATGCCACGGAAAAGAAAAAAGCTGCCTGACCAGGTACCCGTCATCGGAGATGATGGATGATCTTGAACCAAACGCCACCAAGCGGAGCAAAAAGACCACCGTTCGGCCATGTACTACTTGCAAACGTTCTGTCCAGTCTCGGAGTTGCATCTTCCGACTGCCCGCTCGTACTTCCCACCGCAGTGCGTCGTGGTATCGATTCCATTTATCGCCTTCAACATGTTTTTTTCTTTGACTACTTTTGCTCCTTTTTCGTTTCTTTTTCACGGAGCTGACGGCACTCCGTCGGTACTGGCAGGACAATTAATTTCGCTCGCCAAAGCAGAAGGCAGACGGGAAGACAACAACACTGCCGACTGACAGTCGGGATAGTACTTATCAGTAAGCGTGCTGTTTGTTCAGCTACTGCTCTTCACCTTTCAAGCGGTCGACTTCGGTTCCGCACAGGTTTGCTGTGAATGTGTGTGGTGACAGTGTCGGAAGTCCGTGAGATGTACCTGCTGACCGGATTATCGATGATTTGCCTTTGCCCGACAGGGATGCTTTTGTTTTGCTTGAAAAATCGACCAGCGTTCCGGAGGGCGAACGAACAACTTACCCATTGCATGATTGATGGTGTTATGGTTGAGATTCTGCTGCTCGTCTTCAGTTTTCCCGGGAAAAGGACTGTTCGGAAAGCAGTGGGTGGAATTTTCCTATCCTTCTCGGGTCGCTGTTACACCGGGGTAGTGTAGCCGGTTGCGTTGACTTTGAGCGCCTTTTTTATTGCTACACTCCTGTCATAGCCCGGTAAAAGCGATTCTTAACCTTCGTCAGGTGATCGCAACGCCTCGAATATCTGATACGCTTCCGTTGGTTGTGTTCCAGTTTTTTTTTGTCCTTTTCTTCCATACCACATTCCCCATGCGACCTTTTACTTCTTGGGGCGCTGACATCGATACGCTCGTCCCGGTTTGCGTGAGACATAATCAATCCATTTCCGCCGCTTAAATGCCATCCCTGCCCAGGGCGGCTCGGGGAGGCCGGAGAAGAGTTCGGCGGTGGCTAGTTACTTTTTGAAATGATATCCGTGCTCTCGTTTTTTCGGGCCGCTTGCTGTTGCTGCTGAACAGGAACGGGAAACCACGATTAAAGGTAAACTTCAGCGTGATTGAGTGAACCGGTGCGGTGCCGTACAATGTTGCACCTGCAGGGCAGACAGGCGAACACGCACCCGGAGGGAGTATTAATGGAGTTAATCGACACGTCGGCCGACGGATGACAGTTGCCCTGCCTACTGTCAGGAGCGCTGTTTATTATTGTTATTTAAGGGGGTTTTCTCGTTCTTTTTGTTTCGCTTTACGCTACACACTCTGCTTTATCCGTTCCGTGCGCTATCGCTTCCCGGGACCCGTGTACGTCCGTCGCTCAACGTCGCTGACAGCTGATGGATGGAGCTGCAAGATGGGGTCCCGACGAGCTGTTATTGTCCTGTCCACTTGCACCTGACCAACGCTGAGAGTTTGTTTGTTCGAGGGCGAGATGGTTTCTTCTGAGCGTCTTTGTAGACATTTGGTCCTTTACCGTTTGAAAAGATCTTTGTCAGAAAAAAACCTTTATTATTACCAATAAAGATCCTACAATAGTCTTAAAATGTTTGCTTTACGACCTTTCGTGTGATCAAAGATGTTCTTAACAAACCAAAGGCAAGGACTTTGCATTAACATGTAATTCAAGATCATGAACTCTTTCTTGGTAACTTCTGGATTATGTCTGTAGAAGAATATCACACTTCTTAGCTGCGAGTGATATCCTTCTAAAGAAACATCCAGAAGTTCCTAGGATCGCCGTTCTTAGGTTTTCGGCTTTATCTCAAGCATAAAATTGTATCGGAAGAATTTATCGGAAATTTTCTCAATCAAGACCTCGCTGAGAGGAGTTCATGCATTGGAAATCATTGCCATGAACAAAGTTATTTACTTGAGATCCCGTTGATATAAAATCCCTTGGCATCTTTCAAACAAACATTAATGTTGAACTCTATTTTGCGATTTCTAGAGACATCTAGAATGATTAGATGATTGTGAACTATTTAATAACAAAGATCTAACTAATGCTCCTCAACCTTAACGCTGTTCATGAAATGGGCCAAAAATATTGGCCAAACATCATTTCTGCACCTATGGTCCAAGACCTGACGATGCTTCAAAACTATTTTTTTATATAAAATGTTTTATTAAAAACGTGCTGATATTCTATTTAATATTAATATTTACAAAAAACACGCAGAACTTATATGTCAATCACAGCATCATTGTTTCCAATGATGTGGATGAAATAGTTCGCAAACAAACTTAGGATATGGCTGCGTTTACCTGCACTAATGCCATTTAGTACAGGCAAACGCAACAAACCGAACAATAACGTTGACGAAGACGGACACCCTGAAATTACAACGCTAATTCGCTTGTGCAGAATCTGCCAAGCATCAGCAACTCTTCTGCAGCCAGCGAATTTGTGTTTCAGGGTGTCTATTGCAGGACAAAACGAACATGACGGAGATGGAACGCGGTTCATTCGATGCAGCAGCTCTCCATGGCTGATCATGCCGTTTACCAGCAAGAAGAGCGTGCTGCGTTGAAGGGACGATAAACAGGAACGATGAATATCGCGCCAGAGTAGCCGCCATGAGATCTCTCTGGGATCTTTCCAAAATAAATTCCTCTTCAACATTATTCAAATATTTCTTGAAAGATCACGAACCATTAAAGCATTTTTAACTATTTAATAACAAAGATCTTAAGCACTCTCTTGAACTACAACGCTGTCCAACAAATCTGCCCAAAATATTGCTCGCAAATTATTTCTTCGCCTTTAATCCAAGATCTTGATGATCCTTCAATATGATCGCTCCAAAAACTACGACCAAATGGGTTCCTCCAAGCATCTTGCACAGGCCGCTGACACGGCAAGATCCTGTGACGGCATCTTCCCGGTTATTGTTTCCACTCCGATCTCCACGCACTTTGAGCCTTGCCTCGGCACCAGACGGTCCCTGGACAGGCTCTCCACTGTCCCGGATGATTGTGATTAATTGATTCATTTGCATTCCGCCGGACGTGAGCAGTATGGGGGTCTCCCCTCCCCCCCCCCCCCCGGCGAGGGAATTTAATTGCCAATTGCCGTGCGCGTACCCGTCCGTACAGGCGGGATGTTGGCCGTTTTGTTGTCCCCGATAAACGGGGGCCCCCGAAACGCGTCCGCTCAATCGATCAATCGGTTCCGAATCGAAGGACATTCGCACCAAATTGGATACGGTTCAATTGCTGCAGGGACGTCACAAGAGGGGGCGATCTGCCCCTCCACCCCTCCCCTATATCTGCGGAGTTTTGCAGCAGGTACACACAGCATGCATGCATGCAAAGAGAGCAACTTGCAGCAGCAACCAACCAAGCAGACAGCAGACACAAAAAAAGGAGAAGTAACATTATCAAGCAGTTAAAAAGGAGCACGCACGAACGCATACACAAACACATTCTTATCCTACCCTTCTTCCCGGGGGGTGGAGATTGGGGCGGGAGGAGTGGGGCGAAAAGGAGAAAAAAATTAATGACGCTGTCAACCGCTCGTTGATTGCGCGCGCCTGAACAAAATTGCCAATTATCCTCTTCACTGGGCCGGGCGAACTAATGCGCTGTCTGTTTTGTGCGGCTGGGCGGCCCGGGGACGAAGGATACCGGGGCTGTGGCGTTGCGGCTGATACATAGAAACACAAGGCAAAAAAGGGGTGGGAGGAGAAAGAGCCGAGCAAACCAGACATCACAATCCTTGCCCACTTTCGCCACGCACGTTCGCGAGGGAGACTCCACCAACAACAACGAAAAAACAGGGAGGGCGAACGTACGGTGTGTGCTCCTTAAGGGGTCAGAAACTATGGTCAGATTCGATGATTTCTTCATTATATGTGTTCCTCTCCTTCCCTCTTCCCCCTATCATCCCTTGGTTCTTTTAGCCGCAAAAGACTCCCGCCGCCCATTCCACCGTATCACTGACACAATTGGCACGCCAATCGGGTGCACGCGCATTACACAAACGAGCAATTTCGTTCCAATAAAAGTGATAAATAAAACGATGATTCCCGAGCATCTCCCCTTCCCGAAAACCCACTCGTAAATTCGTCACACAGCGTCCAAACGCTAACCTCAATCTCCTCCAAAGGAAAAGAGAAACACAAAAAAAAAAAAGAGCACCACCAAACCAAAGGGACAGTTCGCACGGCCAACCAGAGCTAGAGTCCGGGGAGGGCAGATAAATGTTGTCCTATTTATTCCCACCCACTAGTGCCCATTTAGCACCCTGGGCCCCTAGCAGTTGACGTTTGTAGCACCAGATCCTTCGATTCAACTGCTCAGGATACGTTATTGCTATTTTCGCCTGCGCTATTCCCTCTTTTTTTTTTGGCTCGAAATGCTTTATTGCCTTGTGCCGAGCGCCGGCGAGGTTGTTCGTTCAAGTTAGTCGGCCAAAGCTCAAGGATCTAAGCGCCGGTTCTAAGTCTTACGCAAGATGTCATCTTGCGGCTGGATGAACAGGCTAAGACGGGTCCGGGCTAACCCCGAACGCCGCCAACTTTTGGGCATCTTCTCCGCCCGGACCGAAGATGAACTTTGCCCCGAGAGGAATTATCTTGCAGCTCATCCATCTAGATTCGGTTCGGTGATGTGTGTGTGTGTGTGTGCGCGCGTCTCTCATCCAAACAAGGGCACCGATTAAAATGCCACTTTCAAAAGTCAGCTTTCGGGAATTAGTCCAGTGTCTGCACTCCGGAACGTGCTCTCCGGTGCGTGCAATAGAAAGATGACAGTAAACCGCACGCGTACATATCCTTTCGCAGCTTTCGAGACACACTATCGCAAGCGTTCGTGTGCTCGACATCGGCTTACATGCCTGGCTAGCCCGCGCAATGCGACGACGACCCAACCCCGGACCCAGACAATGCCGGACGGTCCCGTTGGCCGTGTATCGTTAACAGCTTTACCTCCAGCCCCTCAACACCTCCACTAATCCTGAAGTGTGGTGTGGATTTTAGTGAGGAGATATTCAAGACCCACAACAGCAAAAAAAGTCCCATTCACTCAATCCATCCTGCTGCTGGTGCTTTTTTCCTCTTCATTTTGCACCAAAATATTTCACCACCATTCCGATTTAATCCGATTCCGCCGCGGACATTTGTTTGCGTTCCCAGCCCCGCGCACGGCCCCAGAGCCACTCCAAAAAGGGTGTAATTCCGGCTCACCAGCAGGCTCTGGATCATCAGAAAGCAGCGGGGGGAGCAGATGCTGGGAGGAGTAGGCAGTGAACCCTTTGTAGGTTTTCTATCACGGTGACAGTGACAAATGATGATGTCTACGGGCATCTAAGTTCAGCCTAATTCGAATATCCAACCGTCCTTTTGTTGGCGGACGTTGTTATTGCCGAAGGAAGCGTTTTTTTTTTTGCTTTTTTGCGTCGTTATTGTGCGTGTGTGTGTGTGTTCATGTCAGTGAATGATTATAATAACCTCTCCGCGGCTTTTCCCGCTTCCCCCTCACACACTTGAATCTTGATGGTTGGTTCGCGTAGAAAAAGGGAAGTAATTGAATCGAAGCCTGGAGGCTATTAAAATTGCGGGAGCAACAATCCGCACAGGGCAACTTCACCCTGAACGCGTGTCCTTTCCAAGCTCGGCAAATGCCCTCCTCGACCTGCCTAATACATTACGCACCGTACGCTTTTTCTGTATGTCGAACAAAATCTCGTTCGACACGACCGTCTTCAAGCCCGCTTCGAATTAACCCATTAGCCCGGGACATAATGGATCGCACCCAACCGGCGGGCTCGACATTGATGCCTTCCATCATCGCAAAACCAGCAGTTGTGTGCTAGTCTGTGACGTAACGCCCGCCCGAGTGATGAGCCGGAGGGAGCGTTTCGATTGCGCGGCACAGCCCAAGCGCGCGGCTGCAGAATTGAACCGACCAGTCTGAACTAATTTCGTTTGTTTCCTTCTCTCTCTCCGTCTCTCTTTCTCGATTGCTCGCACACCGCTCGGACATCGGCTGCGTCGTACACCTGTGCAGGTAAGTGTTACTATGCCTCGGCTCGGAAAACTATCGATACCTTTCACCCGTATCGCTCCGGTTGCGAGCGTGCGGGTAGGAAGCGAACCGATAAGCCGAATTGCGGGCGGACGGAGGACATACATCGAATTGTCGGCAACTCACACACGCTCACATCGAGGTATCATTAGGGGCTGCCATAAATATGAGCCTGCTAGAAGGCGGGGGGGAATTCCGTGTCTGCCTCTGACATCTTTCTCGCTGTTTTGGCCAGGCTGCTGCTCGGTGGCAGTGCCCATTCCGTTCCCAAAAATGGAGCCTCAACGAGAGCCTCGTCCCCAGGACCGTCCGTTTCTACCGCAAAAGGATTAATCTCATTTGGCGATCTTTAAATTTATAAGATGTCATTATTATCGCGAATGGTGCAGGGGCACCCGAGGTCGCACACACATGCTCCCCAGCCCTCAAGGTGCGTGAGTGTGAGGGTTTAAAGCGACCCGCAGCGTGTTGGACAAACGAGCTCGTTCTAGCCATCCAAAAGCTATCCACAAAAATCGATCCTCCGTGCCGCTGCAACAAGGGGTTACAATTCCGGCCGCAGTTTGAGCGAAAGCTTTGCTTTGGAATGTTTTTCTGAGGAGAGGGGGACAATTTTTTCTTCCGTTTGTTTGTAGGCCATCGGTACAAAGTTTGTTGCAAGACAATGTGCGGTAACCACAATCGAGAGGTGGTGCGAGCGGGCGGTTTAAAGGATAATGGTTCTTTTGCACATGCGGCAGCACGCGGGAATCCTCACCGCCTCGGCTCTACCAATTAAACTGTCACAGCCCGGACGGTGGGTATGCCCGGATCGATCGGGGTGAAAGTCGTTGGCCGGCGCGTCATTTGCGGCCGCAGAACATCGTTTGCTACTTTCTCGGGACATTATTTCTCCGAACCCCATTTTCGCGTGCGTCTTATTCGACACGCTGAAGCTGAAACAAAGCAAATGATTAAAAAAACACCACCGATTATCAGAACCAAAGCATTCAGAATATGTTTATTGTGTTTGGTTTGTTTCAAAGATGATGATGATGGTCCCATCTCCACCCCTGCATAGGACCGAGAAGGACGAATACAATATTTAAGATAACTTATTTGTCAGAATATAAATATTGGAGAAACATTAAATAAAATCAATTGTTTAACCCTATTGGGTTGTTCAGGCTGGATAGTTTTCCTCCCGAGCCCTAATCATCCAAACTTATCAAAGCATATTTTACGCACACGTGTCTCGAAACGAAGCAGTCAAGTCATTATTCTATCATTCGTATCATCATCATCATAGAGTGCTGTTGATGGACGATCCTGTTTTACAAATGACTAATGAAATGATTGCATTGAGTTTTAGTGTCATTGCTTGCCGCTGTGAAGCCAGTGGACGCAATTTCTGCTTCCTGATATGTTTTCCACGTTCTTCAGGTACTATTTCACTGTTTGGCCGGTTGCATTATCCTCCCAGCCAAGTAAACGGACAAGTATCCGGACAACTGTCTCTCGGTCTTCATTTTCAGTTTTCTTTCGAGCCTCAAGTCTCTCAGGGTCATTGGTAATTCGAAATCAGGCTATCTGTCGATGCTCTGATTATTAATAGAGCCTAGATGTTGAGGATGCCGGATCAATCAATAAATGAATACTCTATAAACTAATTACGTGACCTATGTCTATTCCTAATATACTCTGGACATGATCGCTTCAATTTTGTTAGAACTCTTTGGCCTCTTAATTCTCTTCTCAGTCTATTAAATGTAACGACTCCTTTGAAAAATAGCGAATTACTACCTGCTGTTGATGATAGGTATGATAATCTAGGCATTTTGGACGTGTTCTTTGGTAATGAATATCCGAAGCTCTCTGAAAACGCTGCGTCAGATAATCTGGCAATTGTCCGTTTACTAGTTTGTATACAAAGATCATAGTCATGCAGGTGACCGTTTGCTCAACACACAACCCACTCAAGTATGTTGAGGTGATGGTGTGATTAACGATGATGAGGTGAAGCGAGTTACTGTTAAGAATGTCTCGCATAACCCAATGTTGAAGTTTTTGTAATGTTCTAAATAGAGCCTCATTTACTAAGAATTATATAGTTGAACAAAAATCTAAACGAGAAGCGGTTAATGTGGTTAGTACATACCTTCTAGAAATTACTATGAGTTTTTTTAACGTTCATTTTACTTTCTTAAATCTTAACCATTTGCCCAATGATTGAAGATCTCTATTGAGTTTTGTTTTGCTTCTTTTATGTTTTCATTGGACTCAAAAATTACCGTATCAACCAAGCCAGCGAATTTCCAACGCTTCCGAAGCAACTACTCATCTGCTAATGAGCGTCCGGTCGAAGAACAAAGCTCAAATCCCCCCTCTTTCCACGCTTCCGTACACACTAAGCGACCGCACGTCCTCTTTGACAGCTGTCAAATTTGTTCTGACATCAACACGCACCAGCTACGAGTCCCGCAACCAATCGCAAAACGATCGGTTGATGAGATCGTCCTCTCCAGCACATCTTCTGCACAGCTCATCGTCGTTCCTCTACTGCAGCTGTCAAAGCTGACAGTGCGCGCCGCTGTCAGGCTAAATAGCGCGAGCGGGTGGGCAGATGACAAGGGGCGGGACAGCCTCGAGTGATCGTGCCCGTCCGTGTTCTGTGCGATACCTTTCAAACCGCTTACGGGCCACCTCCACCTTTACGCTCCTCCCGGAGACGAGAGGATAAAAAATACAAAAACTCCCCAAAGCGAAGGATTTATTTTGTTGATTCATTTTCCGTTCACCGCTGCAGCAAGGGACACGCCGCACCGCTAACGTCAAGATGGATAATTTTTTTATCCGCAGCGTTTCGGGGTGGCTGAGCCGTTTGGGTGTACCGCAGGGTCGCGGGAGCAAGCCGAGAGTATGCAAAGAAAATGGGCAAGTGAATGCGTTATTTTTGTTTAATTTTTTTAACCCCCCTTTTTATTGTTCACTTGCTTACAGTGCAGTGGTTCGGTTTTGGCAGGATTGTTACCCGCAAGCCTGGAAGGCACCCGAATCGGTTTGAGACGGTAAAGCTTATTACAAAACGTACCCGTAATGATATGCATTTAAATTAAACAAGCTTTAAAGCGTGCCCTTCGCGTTTTTCTCGTGTTATTTTTTGCAGTGTTTTAATATACTTTTTTTTTGTTTCATCCAATTCGTACGTCTGTAACCGTTTATTCCCCCAAACCATATCGTTTAAAGGTCCACTTTTAAGCGCTCGAAGCTGATGTTTGTGACAGCGGCAGGAGAAAAGATATATTTGACCAGAATGTGCGTAGGCCGAGCAGTACAGCGTTTGGTGCGCTTCCCCCCCAGCTCGAGCTGTCTTGTCAGCCGGATAATCGGATTGATTGCGTTTGCTACAAATTGTTTGCCAATTTCGGCGCTCCGACGACCGACCGACGGCAGACAGCGGGAAGTAAATCTGATTCTACGGTGCTGCAGCGGGCGAGAAATGCGAACGGTACAGCGCAGAGCGCGTGATTCGGACGTTCGAACTGATCCTTTAATCGAGCGTTTGTGCTGTTACGAGTTGTTGACAGGGTGCAAGATTTTGTACGCTGATATCCGTGAGACATAACTTTTGTTCTTTTTTTTTTTTTTTTGCTTTAAATTTAGTTTCGGAACCGTCCGGCAGAACGTCTTTCGTCACGCTAGCACGTTTTGTTGTGGTTGCCTTTGCTTATTTTTTTCTTTTTGGCGAGCAAATTCCGTTGACAGGATCGTTCGGTTTTTTAGCCTTTTTGCGACCGAAATATTATTCCTTTTTTTCCAAATATCTTGCTGCCAAAAAAAATCCCAATAAACACGCATTTGGGCATATTTTAAATTCGCATTAAAAGTAAATCTCGATTTGCGGCGTAGCAATATCTTGATTGAATTTCTTTGCTTTGCTTTGCTCCCTACGTTCCGTGCCCCTTTATGAGTCTTTATTTGACCAGTTTTTGGGTATTGAGGAGCGATCTTTATTGCGATCGCAGCTAGCAACCGGAAGGGACGTTTGCAGCCGCCTCCCCACCGGGGACACCATATCATTTAATAATTAAATAATCAAAGCTTCCATTTTAATGGTGCTTAACGCGGCTCATCGAGATGCACCGATAAAGCCGCATTGCGGCTCCCGGCGTGGCGAATACGAAACGGGCAACACCACCAATCATCAAATCTCGCTGCAGCCGGGAGGGGCGCTTTCACAAAGAAACACTCAAAGCCGAATGCATTCTGATGTTTGCAACACAGTGAACACAGCAATCACTGCCATCCGTCGCCGTCCGTCATGGGAGTGAGCAGACAAAATAAGAAGCAAGCGAGCGAGCCCCTTTTAAGCCACCCCTTTTCCCCACGCTGCTCATTTTTAAGTTAACGTCTTTTTTGTTTCCTTTTTAAGTCCTCCGAAGCGGCCGCTTTGATTGAGAGGGATTATGATGCGTGCATGCGGTGTATGCAAGCGCTTGATTCGTGGGCATGGAAACAGGAAAAATTAATTTAAAAAAATATTATACAGCACACATCACACCCGGAGCGGAGCATCCCAGACTGCGTGCGGAATACAGGCGGGTTCAATTAATTTCATAATTCGCGTGATTTACTCACTTCTTTGGTACGAAGTATCGTAAAATAAAGTATTCATAGTGTAATTTTGTATACAAGCAAGGAAAACCAGAAATTTAAATTGATGCACACCACAGCATTTTGATGAACATTTCAAATTCATGTTCACATCCTGGTCACGGCACCAACAAGTTGATATGCATTTATTAAATATTAAAGTCCCCTTGAATGCAATCTTGCTACAAAACGATGCAATCAATGCAACAATTATATACTTCGTTGCATAGCTTTCCATTACTGTAAACATTCACATTAGCTAGTATTTTTTTTTATAAATTAGTGCTCAACTTGGCAATTATAGACTAATAAGGAGTCCTTAATGTCTATCCATTCTCCTCACCAAAAGCCGTTCGTTTTGCTTTCCTACTAGCTTCACCTAGCATGCCTTTTGAAGTGCTTTTTCCTGTACCGTGAATTTTGAGACCTCCGCCTAAAATATCTGTCAACCATCTTTGGTGCTGCCGTAGCAATTGATAGCTCCATAGAAGGCAAGCGAACGGCTAAGCCTAAAGCGTCACGCGCGGACCTTCCGGGCCGAAAAGAAAGTTGAAAATAAAGTACCAAATTTATAATGATATATATTTACATTAACCGGCCTGTGTTCGCGAGTGTCGGCTTGTACGGAAGGCGACTAACTGGAAGCCAGGCCGCACGGGTTTTGCGGGTGCCCTTTTTATCGGGCCTGCGATTTATTTCACACCTCCTAAATCTGCCCGCTGAGCTGTTGATGAATCGGCAGAAAAAATGGCCAGCCTGCGGGTAAGCTTTCCACCGGAACCCTCCTCTAAAGGGGGAACCCAGTCAAAGGGGTTATCCAGTGGGGCAACAGCAAACAAGCGTTCGCTTACCATAATCGGGCAACCGCAAGAACGCGCCCCAGCGGATCATAATTTAATCTGCAGCGGAATGGAATGTTTGGCTTATTGCGGTTGGGCGGGCATCAGTGGTGGAGGCGCGCGAGGTGCAGCGCATTCATCATTAATCGGCAAATGGGTGTCTATGTGTGTGTGTGTTTCTGTGTGCCATTTGGGCCACCCTAGCACACCCCGAAAACACTTGGAGTTATTATTATGAGTTGCTTCTCCGCGCGCCATTTGCTTACCGATTTGGATTAATCGTCTCATCGTGCCAAAGTTTATGATGCAGTCGAATGTTTACACGAGCGATGCCTCCTCCGTGCCATCGACCGGTGGGTCCGGTGTATAAATAGGTCGCATTCCGTTCGGTTTTGGCGGGAGGGCACGGAATGTTGCACCGGGGAAGGTGAGCGAAACCATTTACCGACACAAATACGGGTCTCCCAGCACCGTCGGACTGGAGTGTTTTCCGGCAGCCAAATGCACGATGCCAGCATACATTATTGTGCAAATTTATGGCAATAATTGTTAGTTATTTCATCGCCCCGGTGCAGCATGTGCACCATTGGCGCATTAAAAATAGCACCAAAAATGAATAAAAACTCACGCTGTACGCGAGACTAATAAGGTGCACGTACAATTTGACTCCTGGTCACGGCACCCGGTTGTGCAGTTTCTAAATCAACTAACTCAACCAAAGCTTTCGTTTCAACTAGCGAAAGCTCACCATCCACCGCAGCGCCATCTAGCAGTGGGTAGCGCTAGCTTCGTGAAGTGCAGCTCCTCGGTGTCTTGTTCACGCCGACACGATACAACACCGCCGGCATTGGTAAAGGGCAACCAAATGCAACCCCATCGGTACGCGCACAGTTGGCCCTGTACCTCTTGCCCAGTCATCTACAGCAGCAGCAGCCGCCTTCTCCTCATGCTGCCAATTAAACAATTTACCGAATGCCAATCGGTCAGGGGTCAAGGTGTGCATGCGATATCACCAGGCGAGAGTGACTCGCCACAAGCTGCAGCAAAGAGCGCACGTAAGTCGGGTAGCTGCTGATGCTACTGCTACCGGCCGGTCGATGGGCCGGAACTTCGCGTCCCAAACGTGGTCTGGCGACTGCAATTGTCCGGCGGTCCACAAATGGAACCGCCGGTGAACTGATCGGTGCGCCCGACGCGACCAGAAAAAAGGATGTGCCGGTATGCGAACGGCTTCAAACACTTCGCCGGACGGAGGGACCAAGATCGGGGAGATCCAAAACCTCCATTCCGCTGGAAGAGTAATTATTATAGCTCTTTGCTTGCTTTTTTCTGTTCGGCCGATTCTGTTGTGCGTCCCGTTCCATTCGTTCGCCGGTGACAGTGGCGGCTGCATTTTTATGCATCCCGACGTGATGAGCGGTATCCCAGTGCACGCCCCCTGTACGTCGACGTGGAGGCATCCTGGTGCAGCTATGAAAAACCAAAAAACAAAACAAAAAGAAGCTTTTCCCTGTCCGGTCGAACAGCCGACACTGCGTACCGGAGAAGGAGCCGGCGCGCATTCCACCGCACAAGCAATGGATCTTCTTGTTTTCCAGAAATACCTGCTACCTTATTTGCCGTCTCTTCCTCTCCTGCTCCTGCCCTTTCGCAACTGTAGCTCCAAAGAGCAGCAACCGCACATTGCGGCACGCACTGGCAAACTGCACCAACGACCATAAACCTGGTGTTGGCCGCGGGACGTGTCCGTAGCATTCCCTTGAGGGTGGGAGGCGGCCCGTCCCACCGTTTCCCACGCTGCTCGCTAATGGGAAGGTGTTGAAATTTGCCAAAAACTCATCACACACCCATTTGCTTTGCCGTGCCGTTCGCAAAAGATATAAGCACGTAAAGCCGCAACGGGCGGCAAACCGTTCTGCACTACGACGAACGTGCCGACACGACACTGGTTTCTTTCCCGTTTGGTGTTTATTAAATTAAAAGCGAATGATGAGTAATGTGCAAAAATGGGTGGTTACCATACAGCATAAAATAAAATTTTAAAAAAAGCAACAGTAGAAGCATGCTTGAAGGATTGAGGATGAGAGAAATGTGCGTCTTCGTGTAGTGGATGATGGAACATTGGAACAGCGACGAAAAGCTCTGGCGAGAAGCTGCGTTGAGTAGCGCCATCTGGCGGTCGCTAGTGGCAACTACCTTCTTTTGATTTGACAGTTGTGAGGACAGATTTTTCGAGGACGTAGCTTCTGCAATTTGGCTTTGGTAGAAGTTGGCTCAATAACAGCTTTCGTTTAACAGCACAGATGTGATTTTGAGATATTTTGGCAGTAAATTTTAACGTGCAATATTGTTATGAAATCATTTTATTTAAAAAAAGTGTTTCTCATTACGTTGCTAATTAAAATCTACATCATAGTGCCACGCTGTAAAAACTTTTAAATACTATTACTCTCTCTGGTTTACTCTCTACCCCCTTCGTAGTGAACTATTTCTGCTCTTTATCTCCCAACGCTTGGTCCGGTAAAAGCGTGCCCCTATGTCAAACGTGTCCAGCAACAGCAGCAGCAGCAAAACTAACACGCCGTGCGGGCCTGTTTTCTTCTGTTCGCGTTCTCGCTCGAGTCAACACCTTTCGCTCGCTCGCTCGCTTGCTCGCTCCGTCGTGACCGCCCAGCCAACGTACGCAGCCTCCCGAAGCCTGCTCGCGACTGCCTGCCCCGGTGGTCGCTGCGGTTCGCGTCGGCCGAGCGGCCCGGCCGTGCTGAATGCCGCGTGCACCATCAGTACGCGGTTTGTTGTCCTCGTGCGAGGTAGTGCGGGCTCGCCGAGGGTAATAGAGAGAAGACACCAGGAACACGCACACGCAACAACAGCAACAAAAAACGAACGCGCGCGCGCTCTTGTTTTGCTGTGTGTGAGGTGTGTGTTTTGTGATTTTTGGTTTTTGCTTGTTTCGTACTTCGTGTTTTTCACAGTGCTTGGCTGCTCTGAAGATCTCTACTATACCCAGCATCATCATGATCGCGAAAACTTCCCCCCATCCAATCGTAGGTGTGGAGTGAGTGCAAGCGAGTAGATAGGCACATGAAGAAAAACAGAGACAGAGTGAGAGAGAGAGAGCCATGTGTGATCGAAATACCGGGTTAATTGGGGATTTGATTTGGAGGTAGCACAGAGCCATATACAGAGAGAGAGAGGAGCGAGAGAGAAAGAGCGCCCCCCGAGCGGGATTTTTATTGTTGTGACAGATTAGTTTCAATCACAGTGCGATCGTCCGAATTAAATGTGTATGTGGTGGTGAGACGGTATCTAAGTGAATAGAAAGAGCGGAGCCAAATGCCATGTTTTTGTCTGTGTTTGCGTTTGGAGATGAAACGAGAGCGAAAGTGTAAGAGTGCATATTTGTGTACTTGTTTGAGATGTATCAGCACACAATGTTTTTGCCTCTCTTCATTAATTCTGGACCGTGTTGAGATTTGAACTACCGTCCATCAATGCAGCACAGCAGAACGCTTGCACTGGGCTAAATTCAACACCTCGTACAGTGGCGTTAAAGTGAAAGGCTATTCTACACGTTTGTTTCCCATCCAACCTCTAACACATTACTCCACATTTGAGCTGCAAAGTTTAATGTACTTGTCCGTACTATCGAATGCAACTTAAATGGGCTAGACTTTCAGAGGGAGGGGGGGAGGAATAATTAACAAAAAAATAGAAATGTGCCTCACACGAAACTCAAACAACGACAGCAACAACACGGTACGCGCACACTATGGCGACAGCAAAATGTCTCGGCTTGGCGAAACCCAAGCACACAACACTCCAAGCGAACCAGTTAGATAGAGGCGAAACGAAACGATCCTTTATGAATTGTTGACAAGCACAGAGAGGAACGCTCGTACGGTACGGCGAGTGAGAGCGGGCGCGCGCGCGCGCGAAACCGCCGGGCTCGAGCAGCGGGTGAGGGAAAGTCAAGTGCAGAAAACTGGTTTCGGTGTTTCCCTTCCCTTTCCAATCCATTTCCCGCTGCGGCTCGGTCTTGCCCGTGGGGGGAGGCCAGCACTATACGGTTCGGTTAGTTTTTTTTTTGACGATCTTCAGCCCAACCAGAAGGGCGATTCGTTGGACCGGTAGGGGCGGTAGTGGGGTTATGCTACAGTTTGAATCTGTCCACCCATTCTGTCCGCCCCTCGAACGGGGTACTGTGGCCCGATGCTATCAATGAGCAGGCAAGTCTCAAAATGGAACCGAAGCCAATTTGCCGCTATGCGATCGTAGCCTGGCCCCCTCCTGCTACCTTTCGCGCTCTTGCGGTGGCTGTGCCCGCAAGCAGACAGAGAGCCAGAGTGTCGAGAAGAAGAGGAAGGAAGAAAAAAAAACAGCACATGCTACGTACATACATACGCACGCACATACCCAAAACAAGTATACAAAATCGCACGCATTCCCAGTGTGACGCGATTGCCACGATGTGACGCCCGGGAGGCTCACCCAGAAGCAAACGAAAAGGCAAAACAAAAAGATCCAACAGCCACCCGCTCTGCCGCCACTCAACCCAGGAGGGCTGCCAGCGGCCCGAAAGAGAAAGGCCCGAGTGAAAGCCCCGGCCCAGGGACGTGCGAACGGGGCGCAACCTCCTTCGTGTCAAACGGTGAACATCGATCAACGTCGCGCGTCGATCAGCGATCAACCGATTTCCCGCGATGCGTGCCCAGCTGCGTGTGCGTGTGATATAAAACAGGGATAGAGTGAGAGAACGAGAAAGAGAGAGAGAGAGAGAGAGAGAGTGAGAGAGCAGGAAAGAGACAGAGGACATCTTGCCACCAAGTTGGGGAAGGGGCCCCAGGATGGGTTTAGTTTAAGCGGCGCCAACGACGCCACACGAGTAATTGGTTAGCCTTCTACCTTTTACTCGCATACAAATTCCCGGGAAAATGGTTGGAATTTGGATGCGATTTCTCGATGCGTGCTGGGGCAAGAAACGATCAGCAGCAGCAGCAGCACATTTTGCGCAGCCCATCTTTAAAACATGAGAAGCAACTCCAGTTCAAACTTCGTAAGAGGAAAGAAGAAAGTGTCGTCCCAAACTTTACTCGCCCAAAACAGTGTCCAAAAAGTGGAGCCAGTTACCGGGCAGCAGAGTTTAAAGCACGAGTGCAAGCACGCACTTCTTCAGCATATTGCCAACTGCCATCGTTGCAAATGAGGTTCAAACTGTCTCGAAATAATAATAATAAAACATAATAATGTTGGGACGCTCCCTACACGAGGTGTACGAGTTGACGAAACTCAACCACTTGTTAGACACGCCAGACCAGCCAGACGGTCAGACGATAAACGTTTACGATAAGGACCGGTGATTATCCGGCGTGGTGTTTACGCACCTCTCGATGGATACGAAGCGACAGGATATAACGCTCGGCAGCGACCCCTATCCATCGTTTGTGTCCTCCAAATCTCGTTCGACGTTCCTCCGGGGGGAGTCTTTTGGCAGCTTATGTTGCCATTTATTTCGGTATTATACGCTCCTGCTTTTTTTGTCGGTATGATTGGAAGAAAGACAGCAAAGGCAGAATTGCTGAAGTATACAGTCGCATACAGGACTGGAACATTGAATATCATGAGATTTGGGTCGTACAGCGGACGGGCCGTTCTTTGTTTGATGATACTTTAATGAATCTCACTGGCAAGATTTATTGCCGAACGAATCCCACAAGCTCGTAACATATGGTTCATTGCAACTTAATTGCAGCGTACTCCAATAAAGCATCCACTTTTCGCTACCGATCCAGTCCGGACTCCCTGCCAGTTTGGAAGCCCATTGTGCCCGATTGAACCGTTGTTTAAATTCAATAAAATTTAATTAACAGTCAACACGCATCAATCCTCCACGCTCGCTCCGCCCGTGCACTGCCCGGCCAGATGCGTCAGATGTGATGAAGTGCACAGGGCCCAAAGATGGAGCAAATAAACATAAAGTATCATTTGATGAAAGCTCTCTGCTGCCTCTCTCCCCCTTCCAGGCGGGACGCGATCGTAAGGGAGAAGGGGAAACATAAAAAACAATAAACCCACCGGACCGGCAAATCGGGCAACGCCGACCGGTGCCGGGCTTGTCGATACTGCCCGGTTTGTCTTTATGACTGCTCGCAACGATCACCGCCATCATCATCATCATCGTCGTCGACGTCGTCGTTCTTTTCTCGTACTTTGGGGCACACCGTCTGCTGCAAAACGAACGGTGCGATACGGCTCATGTCACGCGCGGGCCCCGAAACGCATCCACGCCAACAAACGCGTATCCAGCAGTGCGTACGCGCGGGTGCTGCCGTAATGAAATATGATATTTACGCGCCCGCAGTCCCTACACTTACTGTGCTTACTGTTATTGTTATTGCGTTTACTGCCAGCGGCCGTGGTGGTGTAATGTTTGATGATGGAAGCTCGGAGGTACGCCACCGGGCCACCGGGCCGCAACAATTTATGAACTCCACGGAAGAAATTATTGCAACCCGACCACCATCGACGCCCTCGAATCGAGCATCCTTTTTCGGCGTGTGGTATCTGTTCCAGCTTTTAAGGGAGAGCGGGAAGGGAGGGGGAGTTGGAGGAACACTACACCAAACAAACCGGATCGGGCAGAATAACTTAACGACTGTCCCGAGTCCTGCTCGCCAGTGTGTGTCTTTTTTGTTTTTAATGGCGCCCGAAATTCTTCCCGTGCGACCACTTGGAAGGTTGTCAGACACCCATTGGAAAGTAGGAACGGCGGGACCTACCTTTCAGGCAGGCGGTTAACCAATTGGTAATCGATTCCACGTGCGATCAGGCCCGATCGATAAGCGTTAAAGGGAACGTTTCATCCACAGGGAATGAAACGGCAAACCCGGGTTAGGTCACGCGGACTGGAGTTCTTCGGTAATACAACTCCAATCATTGTTTTACCGGTTCAGAGGGGGTCCTGCTGTGCATACATCGATGGCCTTTGACGGTGATGATGATTAATAGCAGCACGGACGTCACGGTCAATCCCGCTGTCCCGATTTCGCTAATCCGCGGTAGTGGGGTAGTCGCTTCTCCAAACCCGAAGCTTCACCAAACCGAACAAAGGCCGGCCTTGAACCTTCATTAGCAGCAATACCCGTACCGGACCAGTAGTTTGCTGCTGCTAATGGGTGTCGGATTATTGCTTCTCCCGAAACCCCAAAAATCCAACAAATCCTCGCATGTTTTTGTTTCTTTCCCCTCACAGTACGACGCATCGAACGGCAACGCTGACGGGGTTCTCCACTAATGGGGTCAGGTCCTGGCTCCAGCAATGTACATTAAACACACACACACACACAGACGCAGAGATGTGTTTGTGTTTACAACGCCCAAATAAATCGTTCATTAAAAGGTCAGAAGCTGGCCGTTGGGGGTGGCGGCGTCTGGCAATATCTGTTTACTTGCCTGTTCCTCCTTTTTGCAGTTGGCAGGCCTGGTAGTGAAAATAGCAAAATCCTCCCCGCCCGTAATGGTCACGTATCGTTTCGGTCAGGCCGTATGATGGTGGTGATGATGATGCGAGAATCCATTCCCCGTTCCTTTCATTTCGGGGCGTCAAAAAAGCTATTCTAGCACATTTGCCCGATGTCCAGTGATCGTTTGGTTGGATGGATTCCTTGTGGGTTAGCGCTGGCCTGTCACTCGCATGTGCCGAGATCCGTGAGACGTGGCGTATGCACAACGTCGTATCAACATATCCATATCTTTCACCGGGCCGGCAAATTGGAATACCCGAGGGACCCCATCAGAGAATCTTGGGCCCTCCCTTGCACCTAGGTCCAACAAGCGCTTTCGTGGTGCGGCGGTGTCTTACGGATTTAGCGAGTGTTCGGCTCCACTTAGCTCCAGGGTGCGGTTGACGCTGCTGTCGATTGCAGAATTCGTCCCAAACGACGACCGATGTCCATGGCAGAGATAGACACATGCAGACAAAGTAGACAGTAAAATGCCGTCGTCAATCAACACGTGCCAATCAACCTGTCAGCCGGTGCGTGAGCCATCAACGGCGCACAGAAATGAGTGATCGATAGAAGAAAAGAGCACCACTACTAAGAGAGTGTGTGTGTGTGTATGTGTGTGTGTGTGTGTGTGTTGTGTGTGTGTGATGCATATGTTTTCCCTCTCGCCCACCGACCACTATCTGGAAAGCCATTAGATATTATCGCAAGTCTTTGCACAGAAGTCTTTATACATCCTTGGAGACCCAGGATACGAGTGTCTCGGCAAAGACAGAGATAGCGCAAGTCCAATAATGAGGAATTAGTCGGCACGTTTGTCGCACGTCCACTACGTTTTGCACGGCACAGAGATTGACATCGCCGGCGTGTTCGCGGGACCGTCGGTGATGAGCTGTGCGCCAGACCTAACCGGTGGACGGCTGAAACCTGTCCTGAAGGGGGGCGCAGACGGATTCGTAAGATAAGTAATTGATTAACCAGTGTGGGCACCAGTACGCACGGTGCAAGATGAGCGGGAGAGGGCAGCACACTAAATTGGCATCGCTGCTGCTGCTGCTGGTGCTGCTCCACTTTGACTTGCGCGTGTGTGTTTGCAAAAAAAAGTCGTATTGCGTTGTGTGGTCAATTTTTCACATACACACAAAAACCGGTCATCATTTATCTCATTCTTTATTTGCCTCCAAACAACGCTCAATCGCTCTCGTTTTCGCATGCTCTCTTTCTCGTTTGTTTTCTTCTACACGCTGTCGTCCATGAGTTCACGCTATGCAGACTTTAGTAGAGTATGTGCACGGAAGAAGACGGTTGAGTGGTGATCTAGTGTGTGCGATGGTGAGCAGTGTACACCCTGGTGAAGTGTTGTGAATCTAACAATCAACCCATGGGCTAGTGCCTACCCAGTAGAACAAATTCTCACCTCTTAGCCGACATCACGACCTTGAACTCACTATGGCAATGGGTTGCGAACTAGTAACACACTGGGTAACTTCATTATTGCAAGCCCCGTAGTACAGTGGATGCTGCCTAACAATATGTTCGTGGTGGACCTGGGATAGAATATCGCATGGAACCTTTGACAAGAATACGATGCCTGGTTTTAATATGTCAAAATAAGCAATACGGCCTAAACCGTTCCTACTGAATAAAAAAAGAGAAAAATATGTAAATTTAGTGCATTCATTAAAATCCAAAGCGCTTCGGTATTGATAGTTCTAAATTACACGAAGTACTAAATATAATCAAAATTTACCATTTATTATATTTATTTCAACGTGATATTCAACTTATGCTAATATTGGAGCTACAACCGCCTTGGATATGCACCAAAATCAGGCTTCTAAATTGAAACCACTCAATAAAGCGCCTCCTTTTCTGCACGAAGTACCAACTACGTCGGCACACGAACATTTTTGATGGTTTTGAACCTGTAGGCTTATTGGCCGGAATATATACAACACTTCTTACTATCCGTGTGACGAACACAACGATCATGTAACACTGCAATCCTCAGTTTAAATCTTCTTCGGCTCTCCACTTCCATTGCGCCTACGAGTGCTTTCTTTGCACATACGGTTGAGGTCAGCGATGATTCTCTTACGATATGTTCTTCTCCAATCAAACAGCGTCTCTGCTCTCTGATATCATCATCATCCTGACTGCTATGCGACGTCGCAAATCACATGAAAAGTGAAAATTTGGTTTATTAGGTAGTGCGAGGTAGTGTCTAGTGTGTGAACACTGTTCTAAGGTACAGCGACAGTGTTAATTATCGCTATAGAAGTTTCAATTACCTTAACGAACAACCTGCAATCAGAGTAACACGACGCGCGATATCTTCTGGCCTTGCCTTGCTCTAAACGAACCCATCGCGCTGCTGTCACCGCGTCATCAGCATGCCCGGCCTGGCCGGGCCGGGTATACAGGCTGCTTGCAACATACCAACCCCGCTACCAGTTACTACTGCTACTACTACTACTACTACTACTACTAGGCTCCAACCCCAGCCGGAGACTATGAGCGACTTGCGTCACTCCGGTGGTGGCATCGTGCACTGGCTAAATCCCGAACGCTGTTGCACCGGTCCCATCGGGGGAGTAGACACATCGCCGGGCAGCAGCATCCACTTCGCGTTTCAGTGACTCAAAAGACATTTTTCGACTGGCTGCGAGCAGTGCCGCTAGCTTACCAAAGAACCTGTACAACGCGGGAGGAAGACAACCACCACCATCGCCATGTCGTTCTCGTCGAACGATACGATGCGCCCGCTGGCACTGCAGCGTTCGCACTCGCTGCCGCACCTGATCAACTCGCGGGAAGATTCCGGCGTGGCGCTCAGTGCCAGCGGGTCCTGCAGTGGGCTGAACAATCTCGGCTACGGTTCGGACGGTTCGTCCGGCAGGCGGCACCGGCACCATCACCATCACCATCGCCACCATGACCTGAAGATACCGTACGGGGCCCGCCTGGTCGCGGATCTGCGCCAGCTGATAACGCTCAAGCAGCACTACTACCCGGAGGGTGGCTGGGGCTGGCTCGTCACCTACATCGGCATCGTCATCAACTGTATCGCCCACGGGCTGCAGCTGTCGGCGGGTGTGTTCCTGCTGCAGACCGCACACATCTTTCCCCACCTAACCGTCGCCGCAGGTGAGTGTTTGCTCCGTACCTGCTTCCGGGAAGATCGGCCGTGGCTTGGGAAAACATCATCATCCCCCCGTGCCCAGCATTCGATCTTTTCGGCTCGAGATCAAATGACACCTAAAACGATATGGTGTCCGCTTCTCTAGCGCTTACACACATATTGGCGTTGGCCATGTTTGGGTCGATATAATGTTTTAATTTTATGTTTGAATAATTCATGACGTGGCGTCGCGCATAACCGCGAACCGCGCGCTCGAGATGACGTTTCGCTCCCCCCTAGTTATTCCTCCACTCCATGCCACGGTACAGCACAAACAAGTTCACAGTGCGACGCGGGCCCGCTGGAAATGGTAGTAACGCATTATGTCCCTTGTTGGCTTTTTTCCTGCACCTCCTCATACCTGCTCCATCTTTTCTACACTTTATTAGATTCCTGCGCTGATTGCATTGCGTTGATTTTCTCTCCTCCGGCTCCTCTATTCGCCACGGTTTTAGCTACGGTCTACCCTGTCCCTTTTCCGGTACAGTTTTCTCCATTGGGGGACCACGCAATCATACACATATACAAACACATACTCGGATCGCACTGATTGATCTTGGCAGTCTGCGCGGGAGCGCACTTGATCGGAAAATTAATGCAACATTTGATGTGCGTTTACGGGCGATGATTTTATATTGGCATTGGCTACCAGATTACTGGTGCCGTACAGAACATATCGACAATATCATGCAGTTGGACATCTGAATGAAAAACTGAACGAAATAACATTTTATTTAGCATTTGAAGATACTATATATTTCCAGAAGATCTGAACTGCATTCACATTCCTCTCTGTATCTAAGAGATCTGAGACAATTTCTGTATGTTTCTTGCTAAGATCTTCAAAAGCTCTCAAAAGCTCATTAAGAAAACGTCCTTTGAATACACAAAACCTTGCATAAGTTATTCCCAAGATATTTAAGCTCTTTACTATTATTTTACGTTCTCTTCAGTGTTTCTATAGACATGTACAATACAAATTTTGAATACATACATTATCTGCAAATTTCTTTGTAATCTTCCAGAAAATCCAAACTATTTCTCGAAATCCTTTCAACTCTCCGTATAGTTTCAAAAAGATTTTAATCAGCAACATCAGCAAAACATGTCTTGTATACGCAATACCTTTAAAAAGTTCTTCCAAAGAACATTAGAGGATCTTCACTGTTACTCCACTAACGGTCTACGACTCTGTAGACATCTTAAACAAAATTCTTGAAGACACAAAGCCACTGGAAATTTATTTGCAAATTATTTTATTTCCCTAGAGATTTCATATTTTTCAAGATAACACACACTAGGATATTTCTTCGCAGAATTTCTCAATGATCTTTATAGTATCTTGCATGCTTAGTATCTGCTGATGCTACAAAGAAAATCTAGAATACATAGGCTTCCGAGCGTCCTTAATAAAAAAAACATAAGATCTTCAATATTTCAACATATCTTCCTGCTATTTTGGAGCGTTACAAAATATCTGAGATGAGATCTTGACAGCATCTTCAGTATCAGCCACTGTCTATGTGGATGTTTTCAATATCTTGAATACAAATAACCTCTAGATATTGCTAAAGAAAATGCCTAGAGGTTCTCCCAAAAAACCACTGATACTTTCAATGCTGTAATGCTCTTCATAATATCTTCATTATGTCTTAAAAAGTTCCACCTACGGCTCCGTGTATGCACTCATATCAATCTAGATTTCTCAAAACTGCCGACAACTGTTCTTCACATTCCCACGTTTTGAATAACCACAAATGCCCTCAATGGATCAATCGTTTCAATATAGACATCTCTATACTTCTAGACATTGGCTATTGCCTCCCACGATCTGGACACACCTCACACTCCAGCTCGTCAAAAGGAACGGTCTCATAAATATCCTCACTCATGGAGTGTCTCCTCAGTCCCAAAAGCTACACACAAAAAAAGAAACATTCTCTCAATCGGGTTGGACGGGCAATAAATCATTTAGCTTCGCAGGGCAAGCTCCAGCTGTTGCGCATCCATACCAGGCCCGGCAAGGAACACACACACAGACCACTTCTCTTGTAGTGATCTTAAGCCAGCGCAGCATGATACCACCCGTGGGCAAGAAGGCAAAATAACAACAACAACAAGAACAACCAAAAACAGAGACATTCGCGGTATACTTTCCCGTACCCATACTGCCATGTCAGCCCGTGCGTCCGTGGTGGTAGGCGCTGCCAAACCATAACGGAATCAATTTCCAATTATGTGCGTTGGTTCGCTAAATTAAATTATCATGAATAAAAGCCCACCACCGCATGGGGAAGGTAGGCGGCCGCGGCCCGCCCGTGTGTAGTTGGGCCCCGCACGCTCCCATTTTAGGAGTGCAGCCGAAACGCACGGGTGGCAAGGTTTCGGTGGCCAGTTGCAGCTGCTAGCAAATCATAATCAACACCATTAAATGATGACGATGATGACGATGATAATGCTGGAAATGGGAAAAAAGTAGCACTACCCTCACACCCGCACCATCACCAGGAGGCAAGGAACCGGTAATGGGCGTCCCCGGGGATAATTGGTGGCCTCGATATGGCGGAGGGGGAAGAGTACGAGAGCGTGGGGGATGTGGAGAGGCTAACTTTTGCACGATATTACAGTGCTGTTCACAACGAACACAGTGCTGTTTACTGTTGGCCTTTGGCTTAAGGAAGAAATGGAACTGCATTTCGGGCTTAATAGGGTAGAAAATAAATGCACATTGCATACTTTTAGGTGCACATACAACAATTTTGGAATTACTTTGGTTTTGGACAATATTGCACACACTGCACAGTAGATTAATACCCAAGTGACATTTGCTCGACATTGTTGTTCCATCCCAAGTGACATTTGCTCGAAATTGTTTTTCCATATCTGCTCGATTAGTACTCGTTACGCCTGAAATCGTGCATTTCTGCGTGGATCTCGTGGATCAAGTGTGTTGAAAGCGCCAAGATCTGGTGTGTTCGTAAATTAAAAATTCTTCTATCGATCGACTATGCCGTCGAGCTCAATTTACATTCATAGCTTCGATTTTTGATGAAAAACAAAAGCTAATTTTGTGTGAACTTCATTATAGGATACATCATTTCCGAGCGGATCTAGAAGAAAGCATCGAGAAAACGAGAAGTTTAGGGAAGTTTTAGGCTCCAGACCAAAGGACTTTGCTCGAATTCCCGATTATTCGTGCTCGAAAATGTCAATTGAGTAAACTGCACCTTTAAGGGACTTTTAGAACAAGCCTTTTAAAATCGACAGCGATATGGCCTTTTTATAGCTTTCTTCTCTATCCTTTTGTGAAATAATGTTTCTAATCCTTATTTCTGGTCGTAAAACCATGTCATGTAAAGTAGGTCATAAACACTTATATGCGTGATTTTGGCGCTTTTAATACGGTTTCCAAAATTCTCACAATTTTTGTATTTCGAAGATCATTCCAGCAGATCATGGTTAAAAATTTAGAACAAATGTCACTTGGGTAGTCTTCCATCTGCTCCATTTCCTGCTTTGCAGGCACTTGGCTACACAACAGTGAGTTAATTTCCAACCCCTGTCGTGTCCGCTCAGCGTAACAGGCCATCAGCTTCTGGCACGCTGTCGCCATCCCACCCCGCCATCCTCTGCTTGATGACATTATTTGCGCGATGCTGCGGTCCGGGGTGGTCCACATCCTCATCTTTGGCCATACTGAGGCCCCGTACCGAGGCAGGTTGTTCCTGGCTCGTTTGTCCTTTTTTGGCGATCGAATTGAACGATCGATTTCCCTCGAGATGATGGTAAAAGCGAGAGAGAGAGAGAGACCCTCTGGTGGCGAGGGGCTGTTTGTATGCAAAATAATTGCGGCAAAACGGTTTTTAGTGGCAGTAGGCTGAAAGCAGTGAAGAAGAAGAAGGAAGGGGCAAACAAAGCGAAACACATTGTAGCGTTGTTTACCTCCATTTTTTTGACTCCCTTTTCGTTCGCTCATATTTAAAGCGGCGTGGATGGACGATGGAGACGTTCCAAGCACCCACTCAACGCCGCTCTTTTTGGTTCGAGCCCGGTAGGAGAGGAGGAACGGAGGAAGGTCACAGGGAAGACAAAACGGCATGCAAATGAGTCCGCGTTCGCGTGGCCTGTGTTCGAACTGTGTGTTTATGATGCTTTAAATTGGCATTCTGACCTGACCATTCCCCCCCCCCCTCCCACGGGAACATCCACTCGTGAATCTGCTCGAATGATTCACCGATGAACATTTCGTACCATCAAGCCAATTTCGGGCTGTGTGTAATGAATGTATAATTTGCCCGGGTCAGTGTAGTCATCCGGCTACTGTCTGACGTTGTGTGTGTGTGTGTGTGTGTGTGTGTGTGTGTGTGCATTAAATCGAACTCCTCCAAAGCACAATGGTACGCTTTGTGCATGTGCTTGGTCCCCCATCCCCCACTTACTGTACTATTTTAATATAAATTGAATTACACACGAGGTTTCATGCAGCGACTCACTACGGATGCCATTTTTCTCCCCCATCACTCGTCACATCAGGGTGAAACAGAAAGAAAAGAAAAGAAACATGGCCACACATCTTCCAGCTGTTTGGCCACGGGTGCGGACTGCTGAAAAACAAACCCGTCATCGCCACAGACGGAGCGTTGGAGTGTTTTATTTTATTTTCCAAAGTACCCGCTGGCGTACAAAACAAATGACACAGCATCGCACGCTTAAAAACAAAACGCCCAACGGCTCCCCTCGGCAAGGGTTTCGTTCGGTCTGCTCGTTGCTGCTTTCTCCATCTGTGCTCTCTTTTCCATTGTCCGGCGGCGGGTGTCTCGTCGAGCCCCGGTTTTCCGCCGCACGTCAGCAGTTTCGAGCAGTTTGGTTCGCATCAGCATATTTGGGATTTTTTTGTTTTGTTAACGGCTGTGTCCATTCGGGTGAAGTGTCACGGATAGCGATGAACAAGAGAGAGAGAGAGAGAGAGAGAGAGAGAGAGAGAGAGAGAGAAAGAAACAGAGCAAGGGATCAATCGGTGACCATGTGCATGTGCTTTTTATTGCCATTATTTCCCAATTTAACGACCGATCTGTTTTCAGTGGAAGGGGGGGGGGGCGGTAGTGGTGGAACAGTTTTGGCGTTGCTCAATCTTTCCTCGCACCAGGTCAGCCAGCTCGTGGATACAAAATGGAAATATCGTTTTGAAAAGGCAGTGAATAAAGGAACCAAACGAGCAAAATAAACGGCGGCCAGCGTCCGCAACCCCGCAGCCAACAGGGTGCCGTGGTTAATGGTTAAGCAGATGGCGCGGGGCATGGGATTGGGGTGGATTTCTTTTGTGCCGTGTACGGTTGTCTTCATCCCACGAGACATGCCAATCCAGCGAATTAAGCTCGAGAAAACGGAAAATAAATGGTGTTTCTTTTTTTTAGTGCCAAATATGTGCGCGCACCGTAAATCACACCGCAGGCCACACGTCGACCAGTTGCATTAGGTTGCAGGAAAAGTTTGAGATTTAAAAAAAAAACACACACAAAACTCTCCCAACTGTGTGCGAAAGCAATGTCAATGATTTAATTGCAAAAAAGTAAGTCACTTGTACCACGCTGCAATTTAGTTACGGCAGTTCCCAGCGAGCGGATTAAGCCATCGCAAAACTGGTTTGCTGGGTGCACGGGAAAGGGCTGTGGGAAAGCTCGATGGTCCGGTTTCGCTGCGAAAAGGTGCGTGAACTATGCCAAAAATGTGTCAGCCTCATTTGAAAGAATCTTTGCAGCGCGAAAACAAACACCAATCAAACTGTTCCCAAGTAACATTTCTTGATTGTTTAAAAAATGCTCGCACGTTGTAGCTATTCTCACGATGAGAATTTTTTCTCTAAATCTTCGTCTTTATTGACATAAAATCCTACGCACTGCCAAATTATAAAATAGTCTATTAAAATTAATAAATAAATGGCTAAATGGTTTTTAATCTTTAGCCGTCAGTTGTCTTCACTTGGATGTTTGTTTCAATTTGATTTTCAATTTAAACTTCAATGTCAAGTTTAATTCATTTCGCATGTCAACCTAGAGAGGTTAAACAATACCTAGGTTAAACTATAAAATGAAGAGAAAGTAGCCTGAACATTAAAAAATAGGAATAATAATCCTTATCGCCAGAGCAGTAATAAACCGCTAAGCGTGACGGGAGAAAAGAGGTGAGGAAGTGGGAATTTTAAGGGATTTAGTAGGTTTTACTGGAAATTAAACGAGTGTGTAGTGCAACACGCCGGGTCACCAGATAGTAAAGACCAAAAATAAAACATTGAGTGTCATAATCAGGCATAGGTTGGCATTTGTACGTGCAAGCCTGCGAAATTATTGTGATCTGTGAAATTCTTTTCTTTTCTTGAAATTCTTGTGAGCAGATCTCGCAAATTCTAGAGTTGAACGAACTAAGGCACAATACAATTCCTTGATAGAAAATAAATTTGAGAGTTATCCCTCCTCCCATGAAACCCAGCAGTTATTCCTCACCCCATGAAACCCAGAGTATTGGAAGCTCTAGCAAGACTATTTTCAAGATGTTGATTGATTTTTGAAATTTGTTGTCTATCAAAAGACATAACATCCACAATGTAATGACATAAGGATGTCTATTACGACAAAAAGAGACCATTGTAATTGTTCAGAAAGAAAGATTAAGAAAGGCAACATCATTGGCAAAACGAATTAAGGCAATTTTGCGATACTGGGCAATCATACAGGCTGCTGATGGTAAAGATTTATTTTTAATCATCGATGGAAAGCACCATAAGGCGGAAGAACTTCACGAATGTCACTGATAACTAAAAGAAACAAGAGATGACGTCATTGTGTGAGGCTAGAAGAATTTCAAAAAACGGGAGACATTATCGAAGCGGCCTTAACTTATTTTTCTCCGTCACAGAGAAAAGACTTGAGCCAAGCAACAATCAATTGAGAGAAACTAAATCAATGGAGTTTGAGCAGTAGTAGTTCATGAGGGTAAGTGTCCAATGCATCTTGAAGTCCGTATCCACTATATCTGTGCATCCACTGGATTAGCAAAATCTACGGCAGGTATAACGATGAACATAAATTACAACAGGAATAGTATCGATGGACCAGTTGGGCATAAGCCGTATTTAATGAAGTTGATCTTTCGGGGGTTTAATCTTGTATTTGGCGTAACGTCCTACGCGAACATGCCGGACTATACAGGCTTTCGACAATCTCGAGAGGAATTTCATCAGACAGCACTATTATATTTAAAAGAGTCATCTGTAGTGTTTCTTTTCCACTATGAGTGATCTCGCTACAAATATATGTTTTTCCTGAAAGTTTTGCTTCAGTTGACTATATGAGGAAATATATCTACCGAAGGTGGAAATAAAATAGCCTTAATGTTTGTGGTAACCGTCTTCTAGCTGAAGCAACTTCGTTTTTAATGTTTAAAACTGATGAGAAAGCAAGCGAAGGTTCAAGGGAGCTGCGAAAAATTGAGGTAGGACTATACAAGCTCGATGAAAAATTTGTACAAACACATTTCGAAGACAGTTGAAGAATCTCAGAAAGTAATTTTTCACCAATTCTAGACACAGAGAATGATCCGAAAGAAGGAGAATTTAGGTCCCATAGGTACTCAAGCCGAGACACGACGAACGTCGTCCGTTCACGTGGGAGGCTTAAGTGCAGTTACTGTTACACTGGAAACTGGGAAAACCTATTCCACCCTTTGTACACCCTAGATATCTCTTGTTCGAATTACTGTCAGTTTTGGTCCATAGAGCATGATCTGGTTGATCAGTACTGTTTGAAGTATAATTATAATAGTTATAATTTCGCCTTAAAGTATGCAAACAGCATAGCAAATCTTGCCTCACACACGCTAATTGCACGCGAAAGCATTTCTTTTCAATTTCATTTCATGTTTTCCACCTGTCAGCATTCCTAGACACGCGCGGCAATTAATCGCTCCCGCGCATTGGAAGATCAAGATACCAGGGTCGGGTGAAGGTAGGGGCTAATTTGCCATTTTGATTTGCCATGTTGGCAGCTAGCCCGAAAATTGTCAGCCGGCCTGCGGGGAGCGTCGAAGTTGGGGCGAGAAGCTGGTGCGTGGTAATATTTCCGGCCCGCGATACTGCTGGTCTGGCCCGGTTGATTTATGATTGAAAGTGAAATTTATGCTCTCGTTCCAAACAAAAAAAAACACCCCTCCCCGCTGCTCCCCACAAGGGGCAAGCAACTTGTTTACTTATGCGCGTACGTGCCGGTTGCAACCTTCAACCTTCTGCGGTGGGCAGGGCAGCAGGCAGGCTTGCGGTTTGTGTTGGATGACCATCTTGGTTGGGCCCCCCCCTTTGCGTAGTCCATCCATTAATCAGTGTCCATCAAAAGGGCAAGAGAGGGGAGTGGGGGAGTTTGGAAAACAGACGGCCATGTCTGCGCGGCTCATATACGCGAGCTGTTTGATTTGATTAGGATAATTAATTACCCACCGTAAACGTCGGCCGCTGGGGCGATGAAATGTGCACAATAAAGTGTGAAATAAAAACACGACCCACCTCCAGGGCGCTCCAGGCTCCTGGTCCGGGTGGGGTTGGTTAGGGGGATTTTGACTCGCTCGGAAGTGGAAACTCTCATCGGACGGAAATCAACACCCCGCAATCGGTTACACGCGCAGTACAAAGCATTTGGCTGTGTTCTACATTCTCGTTTGTGTTCGGAACGGTTTTTTTACACTTTTTTCTGGCATTTCCTCCCGGCGCGCGTACAAGATTTTCCAGTTTTACGGTTGACCGTTTCAGCTTGGTTGGCCTCCTTTTTTTGTTGGTTGCTTTGTGATGACAAAAAACTGTCCAACGCAAGGACGAATGTCATTTGCAGTTTGTATTCGGTGTGCTCTTGTTTCGCTGCAACAAAGACCGCAATGAAATAAATTGACGAAAGAGAACGTAGGGAGTGGAGAAAAAATACACTTCGCATAATTTTATACCATCAAGCAGGGACAGAGTCGGAGTTTGATGTTTTAAACTTTGAACACTGGCGGTGTCGTTTAACCCGAGTGCAATGAGTTGCTGGTTTAGAAATGAACATCCACCCGTACACACACATAATTCTTTGTTATTCAAATGATTCTTTGTAATGAAGGAGACGATTTGTCATGGCATCAAACGTTGCATGTTTTACTTGAGTAGATTATTCGTTCAATTTATTGCTGAGAAAGTGCTCGAACCGAATCCAGCCGGCAGATTTGTTTAATTTTTATATCATTTTTATGGTTTGCAGTTTCATTACATTAAGGGAGAATGTTTTTTACGGATTTACATACATTCGAGCAGTTATGGATACTAAAACAAAAAATGATTACTTCACATAAGCGCTTACATACAAAATTTGCTAAAAAACAGACAGTGGTATGAACTAGTGTTGGGTTGCATAAGTCTTTCGTTGAGTTTCATTCATATGAATCAGCAGTGATGAGTGATTCGAATCGCGAATCAACTCTTCAAAGATAAATGAATCTCTAAATATTCATGAATCTTCAAGGATTCATGAATCTCAAAAGTTTCAATTTAAGATAAATAAGATTCATAAATCCATTAAAGCTCACATATCTCCAGGGATTTATGAATCTTTAGAGATGTATGATTTTCAAAATATTGACTTTGCCCAACCCCACCTAACCGTCTCTCCGTAGCAAAACAAACTATCCAGCTGTGTTGTACTTGCCAAGAAGTCTCGATAGCCTGCATAGACTGGCATGACCACGTTACGCCAAAAAGAAGAATAATGAGAAGCTCAAGTTCTTTGCATCTTTGGAGATGTACGAATCCTTTCAGATTCGTGAATCCCTAGAGAATCGTGAATCTTTTGAGGAATATGAATCTTTTAAAATTCATTCGAGATTCAAGAGTCTTTCGAGATTCATGAATATTCGTAACCTAGATTCTGATACATTGAATCATTTCAAAGATACTTTCAGATTCATAAATCTGAATCAGATTTACCCAATACAAGTATGAACGTGCTTTGGTTGATAGGAGAAAAATACTAGAGAAGTGGTCGGTACATTGTTGTTGAATTATACTAAGGTTCATCTCGTACTTCAAAAAACTGCTCGAATACTATTAGTATTAAGAACTACTCGTATTATTTTTTCATTATCAATAAAAGAGCGATAATCCAGCGATAATCCAGTATTGGGTTTCATAAATCTTTCGTTGAGATTCAATCATATGAATCTTGAGCGATGAGTTGGAATCTCGAATAGAATCCTCAATCTTTAGAAATACATGAATTTCCAAGGATTCATAAAACTCCAAGAATTCATGTATCTCGGAGATTCCCGAATCCATTAAGAACCATGAATCTCCAGGAATTCATTAATCTTTAGAGATGTATGATTTTAAAACTATTGAATTTGCACGATCTCATGATAAAGTGGTTTACCCGGAACGACTTAACAAAATACCCGTCGTGAGACTCGCATGAACCGTCTCCCCGTAGCAAAACAAACACTCCGGCTGCGTGGTACTTGCCAAGAAGTCTCGATAGCCTGTATAGGCTGACATGACCACGTAGTCTGTTACGCCAAGAAGAAGAATAATAAGAAGCTCAAGCTTTGAAGCTGAATCTTTGGACACTTATGAGTCCCTTAAGATTCGTGAATCTTTCAAGATTCTTAATTTTTTTGAGATTCATAAATGTTTTGAGATGCATGTATCTTTGAAATCCAAGAATCAGATTAACCCAACACTAATTCACTATCAATTTAATTCGATCTACCACAAACAAGCATGGAAAATTCATTCAACAAACAACACTATCAAAAAACTGCTCGAACGCTCTAATACTAAGCTAGGTAGATCAAGTACACCGGCCAATAAAACACGTTTAGGAGCAAAATTTAATTGATCAGAAATGCTGAATCAGCAACTGTCCTGTTTCACGCTCGTGCGTACCAATTCTCAGCTCGTTTGCAAGTGTTTAAAGCAAGGAAGGGCGAGAAAAAAAGCCAAAACAATGACCTCATGATGCCCCTCCGCCTTTTGCCCGATGTGCTCGAGTTCGGTTTGCCGGAGCGGAAGCGAGCAAACATGCCCCACAATAGAGACCATTCTTCCGGGTGACCATTTTCCACGCTCATTGCACCGTAAAGCGTTGCCCGGGGAACGGGCGGAACTGATGCTGATTTCCTGTCCAATTTTCATGGAGCTTTTCTCGCGATATTCTCGACACGCGACGCAAAGGGCGGAGGCGATCTGTAGTAGGAAAGGGACGCTGCAAGTGTCGAATTTTACTATTTTCACATACGCAACAGCAACAAGAAAAAAATCCCTTTCACCCCCGGGAAAAGTAGGTCAAAGTTTTACCTCCCGAACCTTTAGCGACAAATTTGTGCAGCAGTGTGTGTGTGTGTGTGTGTATGTGTGTGTGGAAAGAAGTTTTGCCCGGTTTGGTTTCTGTAACACGTTCCGAGAGATGTGCACCGTACCGCGCGTACTTAAGCGCGATCTGCGGAAATGGTGGAACATCCCACATCATCGCCCGGCGTAGGGCAGAGGAAGAAAAACAAGCGCCAAAAAGTGAGCTTAGAAACAAAAAGGTTGACAACGAGCGGGGTTGCGTGTGCTCGATTTTTTTCTCTCTCTACAGCTTCCTCCCCTCCCCAAAGTGTGCACCCTTTAAGCGTGCGGATGTTTGTCGAGCACATTGACATTGGGGTGAAAGTCCCTGATCGAACGAGAGAAAGAAAAGAAGGGGTACGAGGGGGAGCATAATGTGCAGCAAGCCGGGAATATCCTTTAAGCTGCAACGCAAAACTATCCCGGTGTGTAATGGTTTCAATGAATCTTGATCTCATAGAATGGGATTGGGGAGGCAGGGTGCAAGTGTACCACTTCACTTCTTTGCCCGTTTTGCAGGTGGTTTGGCACCGTCCGATCTAATGTCGATTTTATTGTGCGCTGAAAGTTGTAAGTGTGTGTGTCTGTGTTTTTTTAACATTTGGTGGAACACGAGGTGCTCCAGATATGTCCCCATTTTGCGGGCATTTCTGGCTATGGCTGGAAGGTACTATGGTGGCGCCACTGCCATCAGTGTGCACCGATGTGCATGATGCTCCGCTTGTGGTTTTGTTTAGTTTCCCATTCTTGGTGCGTGTTTGTTTTTTGTTTTCGTGCCCCTCCAAAAGCAGCAGCAGCAGCTTCAGCTCATAACATTATCTCATTTCATTATTTTACAACTTCGCATCCCGGCGCGACTACTTCTTATGCCGGAATGGAGGTGAGAACAACAAACATCCTTGGCTGAGGGGTTGAGCAGATGCAAACAACATCGTTTTTTTTTTGCGAGTCACGGTGCTCCATTTCGTTTCCCCCCGTTTGCATATACAAACACAAAGCGCTGCCGGACTGATCGGCACACAATCGAAGCAATGTGCGACCCAAATTGCAAACAGTTCATTTAAAGGGTGACCGCGGTCAATGATTAACGCGGTACCGAACAGGCGGGCCCACAAACATAAACAAATCGTCCCCGCGCGGATGCACGTTGAACCCGAGAGAGCAGCCAGAGTAGTAGTGCTGCTGTTTTTGTTGGAAACGAGATTTCACTTTCATCCGGTGTATGTGCGTGCCCCGTTTCTGCTGCTGCTCACAATCTTTTCCGGAGGTTCGCAGCATACATCTCCCCATCCGTGTGAGCGCTTGTGTGTAATCGTAGTTTCTGTGGTGGTGTTTGCTGGAATTTCGGCTTCCCTCGCGCGGCTTTCACGCTCGGGTCCCCATCGGCTGGCGCGTTGGAAACTGCGAGAGAGCTGTTCAAAAACACGCGCGCGATGATACCGAGAGTCTCCCTTTCTCGACACAACACGGCACAGCGTTTGCAGGGGAGCTTATCTTAGTGAGTTAAACGATTAATCGCTTAAGTTATGTCTTTGAAATTTCCCTTTCGTGAAATGTCTTGGAAGTGTGTCTCAGGAAAATACAAGACTTGTCGCGGGGGTCCGAGTAGGATTTTAAACCTGTACGACTGGTGTGGGCTAATCATGAGCTAGTGTATGTTTCAATTAGACCACGGAATCGTGTCTAGGAGGATCATGTAATTGTCGCTTAAAAACTACACAAAGCAAGATCAAAATGTTGTTTGGCGTACTTACAGTCTATATGCGCATTTTTACAGTTTTTTTTTGTCTATATTGATCCAAAAATTGATGTTTTTTACCCTAACGCACCTATTTTTGTCTGTAAGTTATCAATTTCAATTTTCTCGTAGAAATAATGATAAATTTATAAAACACCACAAAAACTTTTTTTTTGTGGAAAGTTTAATAAGAATACAATGAGTTCTGAAGGTATTGTTTACACTTGAAAATACAAAACATTTTTTATAACTTCAATTATATCAATTCAATTCTTAATTGCTTAACTTATACATCAGTTAAACACATTGACTTACAGTCAAAAATTGTTACCTTAAAGACAAAAATTGATGCGCATTAAGAAAAATTATAGGCAAAACTTTGACAGGCTGTCAAAAATTGCTGCCCTAGAAACAAAAATAGGTGTTTAGAGCCAAAATTAAGCGGCAACGGCAGTAACCCTTTGAAAGTTTCGTCGAGTTTAGAATATAGAAGGTTTATTATTTAAATCGTTGTAAAAGGTAAGCAACGGCAAACATCAGGCGCATATCACACGCAGCGCACATCTCTCCTCACATGACGATTGGAGCAAAACAAATAGCAATAAAACTGCATGGGTTACATTAAATTTATATAACAAACAGACTTCAAAACAAAAGAGACACAACAAAATGTACTATGACTTGTACAACTTTGAGCAATGTTTTCAATCAAACATCGAATCTGTTCAAATCAATACCAAATAAGTAAATTGTTTCACATGGATCAATCCAAACAGACCCAGCACTCCCATATCCTTCGATGGGTTTGTATTGGTATTAATATTATTGAAACTGAAATATTAGAACAGTAAAGGATCTTTTTTTTTTTCTTCAAAAGAATATATGGAGTATTTGTAAAGATGAACAACCACAGTGAGATACAGTTACAACGTCTTTTTTTTTTTGTTTCATATCCGCCTACCCAAAAATATTTTTTTTTATATTTTCAATTTTATTAATTCAATTATAAATTGCTTAACCCAAATTAAATCAAAAGCTACGCCCTTTTGATCAAGTACATTGGTACATGATGATACAGTAAAAACTATTTATAAATACGAAGACAAACTTTGACTTTTTTATATTTATGACGAACGCTCGAAATGAATTTGATATTCAGACACAAAGCCTGATTATGTTAAACCTAGTGCACATTATCTTAAAAACACCTGAAAACCCCTGCGCTGTACTATGTTTCCACCCGATTGGCTGCCCTTCCTTCCGCGGCGGCTGCCCGAGTCCGATCAGCCGGTTCCGATACCGAGCCGAAAGCCGCATAAAGGGAAGCCGCATCGTGCTGCGTACGAATCGCTTCGGGTTCGGATTCTGTGCTGAACGTTCCCGCGGCTTCCCAGCCCATGGTGGTTCGGCACGCCGTTGCCGCGGGTTAGTTCGCTGGCGACGGTGGACCGATCCGGATCTTGTCCACCTTTCTCCCTCTCCTCCTAGTTGATTTACTTGCCGGAAAAACTCTCGTGCCGAAAACTGTGTTTCCCTATCCATTCCGCGACCGTGTTTGAACCGAGTGAATTTACTTTTTTTGTGAGCGTGAGGAAAACTGCCAAGGGTTTGTGAGTCTCTGTGGACTTCAGAGGGGCTGCCAGATATTCAAAAAAAATGCCACAATTTTGGCAAACTAAATGCCACGAAACGAGGAAGTACACGTGTGAAGTTGTTTGAGGCCACGCGCACCGTGTGACGTGACGGGACCCAGTTTCCAGTGTGCTCCGGTACCTCTATCAACGACTCTATCAAAGCAAAAATTGCCCCGCTGGGAATTGGGGACGCAACAAAATAGTCGCAGACAAAAGGGCAGAAACGGTCGTTTTGGAGAAAGGGGCAGCAAAGACGTCTGTGCAGAAGACGATCCGCGCACGAAGATCACCGCAAAAGCAAACGCGAAAGCAAAGGCAAACGTAGACCTAGACTGGGACGGATCAAGGCACGGGCTGTAGCGTGTGGCCCGGTGTAATCGGGACGATCAGACTAACCCGTTCGGCAGTTTGTGGAGCCCATTGTTACAAGTGTCCAGACGTTTGGCGGTGGAATTCCAGGTGGATGTAATTACAGCGCCATTGTTTCAACTCGTTCGACGCAAAAACTGTCTTTAACCGAGCAGAGCGTAGTCGAATGCTTCTGGTCGGATCTGGATCGTGTCAAGTGTTCTGATTTCAGTTGGGAAATTTCTGAAGTGTCTGATGACTAAGCCTAAGCCTAAGATATTCATACTTATGCTTTGCGAAGTTAACAGAAATTCTAATTTCTCAATTGCTGCATTGGATTTATTGAGCCAAAGCCTCGAGAGCATAAATTTCTTGTACCTTCTCCTTCCCCTTTGGCGCTTGAAACTTTTGCCGTCCTCTTAATTGGACACCACACACGCGTGAGACGCAACAAGAAAACTCTTAAGTCTCCCCTAATTGGCCCCAATCATCGAACTTGCCTGCAAGCTCGCGGCAAATGTAATCGAACCTGTCGAGCACGTGATTTATGCCGTGCAGGGCCTGCCGTCCCAAATCCTTGCCATACCACCATACCGTGCTGGAGTTGCAGGAAGTTCCCGTCGCTTCCTGGTGCGCAAGGGGTTACGTAGAACAAATCTCACTGCTTACCGCACAAAGTTCATCCGTTCTTCGGGCGATGGCCAATGTGAAGGCAGATGAGGTGTTACCGTAATGTGCAACAAACAAACGAATAACGAATAGCGTACAAAGTCTGACAGCGGAGTCAAAGCAGAGAGGGAAAAAAACTGGCGAAAAGCAAACTTTGGTCCTGCTGCTGCTGCTGCTGCTGCTGCACAAGGAAATCCGATCGGAAAGATCTTCTTCGGGTAGCTCGGCTTGCTGCAAACACTCAGTTTTGCAACTTCCAATTGCTCCATAAAAACTTATTCGTTCTTCCATCACTTGTCTCCAGCACAGATTTTATTGGATCGGATTGGGATGGGGAGGTGCAGAAAAAAAAACGGGAACATTTCATTTTTGCATTCCCTTTCTGCTCCTGCACGGGAAAAGGGTAAGAAATGCAATGGCTGTGGTACAGCAGGGCGCAGAACAATGCCACTTTCGAGTGACATTGAGGGCGTTTGGATGCAAACATCTCCCTCCGTCTGCAGCTGACTGTTGAATACAAACGTCATGTTTCAGAATGTTCGGAACAAAAAAAAAAAACAACGAATCTTGATGACGTTTCTTGCCCACTGTTCGGGAAGTTGGGGAAATCACACGCAGTGACACTAGCGCTCTCCCCGTCCTCCTCCAGAGTCGCCCCAGAACAAAGATGTCTTGCGACGCTGATGTTGTAAAAATAAGAACCTGTGCTGTATTTTCCCTCCAAATGATTTATTGTGCGATGGTTTCTTCTGTTTTCACAAATGAAGAGATTTCCCCCCAAATGCGCAAATGCTGCTCCTGCCAACCCACACAGCAGCTTCCCAATGTCGCAATTGAGCCAGTGTGGAAAGAGAGGGATATTATCGTCCCCCTCCCAGCTGGATGCCAAAGCTCCCCTCCCCTCCTCGGCATGGTTTTATTAATTAGAATGACGGCAGATTTTGGGATGCTCCCCTTGCGACCTGCCCACAATCAAGGCTACGGTGGGAGAGCTGAAAACCCTCGCTAAATCATCGCTGACGAAGTTGAGCGATTGGGAGCGACCAACCGGCAACCAGCAGCCGTGTCAGCGGTGTGTCGCCGATGCGGTGTAACCCGGTGTAACCGCACCATCCAGCAATCCGACGGGCGGGAAAAACGCACACACTCACACACATACAGGGTAACCTTCGACCATACCAAACGCACGCATAAATCAAACACTCTTTTGCGTGTTTCTTCGGCGCAAGACCTTGGCACGATACGGGGAGCGCGAGATGTAGCCGTGAAACGGCCGTAACCAACGAAAAAGAAGCGGCATAGCACATGTCCGACTGCGAAGCGCAAACATCTCCCTTCTTCCTTGGCAAACATAACGGAGACAAAAAAAAAAACATTAGATTTATAGAACCCTTCTTCCGATCCAGTGCTGTATCGTTCAGGCTTTTTGGGACGAAATTGAAGATGAAATTTCCGTGGACCACACGCTATCTGCCAACTAATAGACATGC